>NW_014040208.1:52784-67718 GCF_001186125.1 Sphaeroforma arctica JP610 | reverse complement strand
TTATATATATATATATATATATATATATATATATATATATGTAATATATATATGTGTGTGTGTGTGTGTGTGTGTGTGTGTCCTCTAGTAATGGCATACCTCGCGTTTGAATAAGTATCCATAGACGTCCTTAGCATAGTCAGGACAGAATTCGGGGAAGTCTTTATCTCCTATATCGATGTCTTCGATTGTGACTGGAAGATCATCGAACCGCTCGGGCAAGACATGTTTGGCCTCGAGTTTGTCGGCCTGTAAAATTCAGTCAATTGATTAGTATATACATACTGGAACTTATGAACGGTGGATCCCGAATCGGTAGCATAGAATATTCCTGAAATATACATATACACTCAGAATGCGTATTTATACCGTTTCCTTTTGAATGGCTTGGTACACATCAACTTATATAAGGTCACATACACAAAAATGGAATGCATTTCAGATCCAAAAAACGTGTAGGACAAGCAATCGAACACTATTGAAAACAGGTCCACTACCACATTAAATGTATATAAAAATATGCCCTAGCCCAGCACCAAAAGTCAATTTCTATAAAATAAAATAAAATATTCTTGAATTTTGACAAAAGCCGATTCTCAAATTTCTGTAAAAGCCAATATTAAATTTTCACCTTATTACAAAACAACAAATTGGCGGTGCCAATCACAAATGATTATTCACCAGGTCAGTATAACTTTTAAATGGGCACATACAAGTGTCTGAGGCTTGGTTGGCTTCTGGATTCCGAGTGGTACGGCGAAACCCAACGCTGAAAGATTTGTTGTCAAATCTGTATGGCTCTCTTTGGGCGCCTTCTCCTGATAAAACAAGGATAAATGGATTGCTTGAGTACACAAATGCGATCGTATGTAATGTAAAAGTGTAGATAGAGAAGCAGACTGTATTTACTACTTGCAGTTATAAACTCACATGCAACCAACCGCTTCAACGAAATCAAGTATCGGACCTATCAAGGCCTTTACGTGCAAACGTATACCACACATCCGATCCACTTCTGATGCTCATTATGTTTATAATGATACATACATTTCCACTTTTAATTTGACACATGCGTATGCCACCAAGACGGATAGTCGCCCATGCTTCAAAAAACTAACTACTAAGATTTCGCTTCATCTAATGAAATGATACGACATAAATTGACCTTTTTCGATCTGTGCGATCTCGTCATTACACGTCCAGTATCTCAAGAAGTCGCACACACTCGACAAAGTAGAATTAATAGCCGCTACGGCACACATGCCCTTTCCCTGTGGAGGCAAGTGAGAGTTTCTGCCTGTATCCTCAATTTCCTTAAATCGATACTCTATAACAGAGCGATTCCTAAAACGTGCACGTCAAATCAAAAAACACACATGCCCCACATACAGGAGGGCCTCTTTCAAAAACAAATGTACTATATGCACATACAAGCAAACGAGCGTACATGGTGTGGTTTGGCCCACATTCCGGGTCACATAAGGTGGTTGCAGTCGGAAATATAATTTACCTCTGACTTGGCGGGGGCAGCATTTTTCATACGGCTTAGTGATCGCCTGTGAAAGTGTGGTGTCAGACTTGTTTAATGACTTACAACCGTACATACTACAATGGCAGAATACAGTACAATCAAGCGTACAACTTTCACCTCACTAACAGCTGGCAAAGCAGAATTCCACTTGAAACACCTCTAAGCGTGTGAATTATATGAATACTACGTAACACAGGTCACCTTTAATGGTACATACTCAATATTATATAGTAACAAAACATCATTTAGGCTAGAATTTGTTCCCATTGGTAATCCTGCACTTACCGGGTCTGCATGCCCTCCCTCCTGACCGCCGCCACTGCCGGCTTCTTTGCCGACGGCTTGTGTGTCTTGACTGGCTGGCGGTGGGCCGGTGCCTGTAGGTAAAAAAGAATTTTACAATCGGATTGCCGCGAAATGAGCAGCTAGTTCAGTGTACAAGGTCAAACAGTTTAGCTATGGTCTACATATTATGCAACCGTGCGTGTTAGATTAGCAATGGCGTACACCATGGTTATTAGTTTGAAGATGGGTACTCAAATGTATATCGGACAAAATACTAAAGACAACCAGTAAATTTATAGCAATCGCACGGGCATCAGCTGCATTATAACCAGTCATGTTATGACATAGCAACCAGATAGTATGTTCGAAATACGGCTCATCTTCCCCGCACTGTGTCCGACCAGATCAGACATTCGTTATATCACAACCATTGCACTGAACTGTACATAGCAATCATATGACCTTCCCATAACATTTTATCTCACCTTTCACTTCCTAATTGCCAAACACATACATACATGTTTGCATACTCGCATGCAAACATACATAAATGCATACATACCTGGTTCCTATTGCCTATACTCTGTAGCGGATTTCGGCGATCAGCCAACCCCTTTGCTTGTGTGCCTTGTGTCTGCGACGCAGCAGATTTATCCTGAGGAGCCCTTGCCTGTGACCGTGTGATACGCTTTCCAATGAGAGCATCATGGTGTGCCGTACTGTTTTCATCGACAAAGCTTGATTTGTTGGCCTCGGCCGCCTGTGAGATGGTCAGATAGATGGTCGGGTAGATATGCATTAGGCGTGTAGTATTTTAGCAGAGGAATAGATTGTTGTTTAGGAATAGAATGTTGTTATGGATAGATGAAATATCCAAGAACGACTCGGGGTTGTTGACCAGAATAGGAGAAATCTGACGTAGACATATACATATATCATGTAAATAGACATATACGCAAGTATATCCATGATGTAGGTATATGCAGGTATGTAGGAATATTCAAACGTGCCGGATGAGTTTAAAACACTATAAAAACACTGTGACTCAGAACACGGCGACTTTGAAGCACCTCAGACATCCAAACACGCAGTGGGAACAATGTACTTACCGCGGCCCGTGTTCGTAGAGACATCCTGAAGGCTCTGTGTTGATACCCTTACTTAGCTGTGTGGACATAATATGATGTAAGATTAGTCGTTGAGGTATGGATTTAACGCATCTAAAGCATAGAATCTCATGTCAGTCGGCCTTGTTGACCAAGCCTGGCGAAATACACGCAGGTTGTTATCCAAGAAAAGGACGTTCTATGCAGAAAGGAACACAGGAATTACAGTGAAATGATGCACTGAAACGTACCAATTAGCTATAATTGGGCTGGATGCTGTAGTGTTCATACGTGTGCGTCCTACTATCGATGCCGTCAGTCGCCACTTGCTGCTCTATACTAAGTACGTATGAAGGTTATATATAATATAGCTGTCAGCAAATATATATCTTTGTTATAATACAGTATTAATACATACAACAGAAAGGCTTTAGGGCTTGGCGGTGTAACCGTTCGTGAGTTCTATTTTTGTTTACAGAAAATCCGTTGAAGACTACAAAGCCGAACTCAGAACTTCCCGCTCTGAATATACCGGATCTGATTGGTACATGCCCCAACTGCCAATACAGGGTTTTTAAACCAACATATTGATGAAAAAATCTTTTAGTTTATTCACTACTATTTTGTCGCGTGACCATTACAAACCGGGGTTTTTTTCTTTTCTTTTTTAAATATATATATTTCCTTGCGTCTAATTAGGCGTGCGTTGCGCCGCCAACCTACTCGATTACAAAAATGCAGATGATGACGTACTTTAGTAACTTTTCAACAGCAGCGTAAGCTTTAATGGTATCGTATATCAATTGATTAATCTATATATTCATTGCGTATTAAAACTGTTAATTGGCTAGCACAACAGACACTATCTGGTCGCTTTGTCTGATCAAATATCTTTTTCTTATCGCATGTAAACTCCTTGAAGAAATGTTCAGCATCAAATATTGAAACTATATATTTTGTATGAACGAACGCAAAGGCAGCAACAGATCTGAGCATGTATTATGTTCGCTTCAAAACGGTGATTCCATCCGTGATTTCTGTTACTATTTACGTATACATTCGAACTCTCGAGAGGTGCTCTGTTAATAGTGTATTCTGTCCCATTTATACAAAAAGTGACTATTATACTTGTGTGCAACAACTGTACATAATGCCCTAGTACTCTAGGATTTATTTTATGCTATACATGGCATATTATACTTATTTTAGGTAAATAAACAGCATTCAACCCCTCTGGGCTCTGGCACATTGAAAACCTGACCCTCTCTAAAACCCTAAAACCCAAAAAAAAATGAGATCAATGCCATTCACTCAGTGGGTCACTATTATTTAATACTACTCTAGCAGTCTCACCAGAGTCCGATGGCCAATTCTTAATCCGTTTTTATAAAAGGGGTACAAGTTCAAGTTTAACGTAAACGCTTATTTATTGGAATATAAACCACGGGTCAACAGATCAAGGGGAGATCGACCTATTCTGTACATTAAACGGTGTCCACTAGTATTATGTAGTAAGGAATATTAGGAAACTTTGAACCTCAGGGCTCCGAATATGCACCTCTAGCGACAACTATAGAGCTATAACAATATAAATATTGAACGTTTTTTAAACATATTTCTTCAAAGTCTATTCGTTTGAAAACGCAATGCGTATCGAGGATAGGATCTGTGTATTTTATTTTTTTGATTTGTATACTATACACTCCAAGAATCCAAGGCACCTCTCTTATGAATCCGAACACACTTTGATATATCGCACTATTTACACACAAGGAAGGTATTTATTTACCTTGAACAATGTCTTACTATGGCAGGTGAACGAAGTACGGATGAATCGTGGTACTTCACAGAAGAGGAGCTCAAATACCAAACCGCTTCTCGAGCAGACAATATATCCTTTGAAGAAGAAGAGAAGCTCAGGCGTGTAGGGGCGGGATTCATACAAGATGTCGGGGAATCGATCCGCGTTCCCCAGTTGACTATAGCCACGGCGTCCATATTCTTTCAGCGATTTTATGTTTACCAGTCCTTCAAGGAATATGATGTTAACGTAGGTTTACGTGTTTCAGAGGTACTCGGAATTCGAGGATGTTGTGTGATACATGTGCGCCATTCCACCGCTTCTGCGTGTACAAATCTTTCGTTCAAGGCATTGTGCATGTAGTGTTTTGAACGTGAATATGATATGTTATACATTCACCAATGGTCTGCTGTTGTTCTTATATATGTAACTCTTGTCTTTACCGACGCAGGTGAGTGTTGATTTGCAAACTAGTAAATAAGTACCCACACCTTGTGTTTAGTTATACTTAGTTGGTATTTTGTTTGTTTGAAGGTTTATTCGTTTGAATTGTGTCAGTGACTGTAAATTACAGCTTTCGACGTCATTAAAGGAAGCTCAAAACAAATGCACAACCAATAATATATATATATATGTATGTATGTACGTATTTATGTATGTATATATATATGTATATGTATATATATATATATATATATATATATATATATATGCATGTATGTACACATATATATATATGTGTGTGTGTGTGTGTGTGTGTGTGTATAATTATACATTAGTTCAGTCCGAGTGTATATGTGTATGTAAGTTTAGTTTAAGTGTTTGTGTGTGTGTGTGTGTGTTTGTGTGTTTGTATGCATATATATAATAAAATACATATTCATACATATATGTTTGTGTGTGTGTGTGTATGTATGTAAATATACATATATATTTGTGTGTGTGCGTGTACATATGTATACATATATATATTGATGTATTGTATGTATATATATATATATATATATATTGATATTGATATGTTTGTTTTTTTAGCATATATCGTGCATGCAAATCATTCAAATATTGTCAACTTAGTTTTACTTATCTTTGAAATCGTAGTTGAAACACCCAAATCACCAGGCACTTGTAGATGTACGTGTCTTTTCATACGTATTTGTTTCTGGTGTATGTCTCTATGCATACGAATATAGGATGTACAGATATTAACTGTGTGGATCATCAAGTACAATGTAGGAGTTAGTTCCTATGGATACCATAATTAAAATGTTCGTGTCACTCGCTTCTATAACCCCTGAAGCTTCTCCCTCAACGCAGTTTTGTAGAATGCAGGCTGTCATGTTATTAATTGAGCTGGTACGCAGTATGCACACCTTATACACCGACTAAATGAATACAAACTTTCGACTTACTCGATTTTAGATCATGGCGACCTGTTGTTTGTTCCTGGCTGGTAAGGTAGAGGAGACACCTAAGAAAGCAAGGGATGTCATTATCCACAGCGCTAGGATAGAGGGCAAACCTAAGATGTCTGAAGACAGCACGGTGAGTTTTTATATCGCCCGCAGTTTTTACTTTGTTTCGTCTTAGACGTATTTTTGTTTTGTACAGCATCTGCTGTGTGATCCTTCATCTATTTTATAGTGCCTGATGGTCTAAGTAAATTCTGTGTTGATTAAGTGGTGTGACTCTTGCGGAAACGAATGTGTTTTTCGCACCTGTAGTTACCACCTTGTATCGTTGTATGTATACATGAGTACATTTACGAATAATTTAATTCATATATTTGTGTATGTGTGTGTTTATATATATATGTGTGTGTGTGTGTGTGTGTGTGTATCCACATTCATCCATATATGTACTCATGTGTACTGCATATGGCTGTTTATCTAGATCAATTTCGAAATACTTGCATCCACCTGTTGTATAAGAGTGGAGTTCTCAATTTACGTTTATATTTATATATATATACCTGTACAGGAGTTCAAGAACCTGAAGGACCAAGTGCTTAAATGTGAGCGATTATTGCTGCAAACCATAAGTTTCGACCTGGCTGTCGAGCACGCGTACAAATACTTGCTGCAGTATGTGAAGGACATCAAGGGCGATCGCTCACTGGCACAAACCGCGTGGAACTTCGTCAACGACAGGTACGCGTTGAGTTATTCATTTTGGTTTGGTGTAGGTAGCTCATATTTACGCTATTGCTGATAGGCAAACTGCACAAGCAACCGGGTTAGATATTTATACCCTCTTCGATAGTCTATTGGATTACTGGGGTCTTTCTTATTTGTATCGAGATCGTCGATTTGTTTTCAATTAAATTGTGCTCGGCGTTATGTGCTGGCATGAAAGCAGATTGCTGTTCCAAGAAACTTGTTTTACACTTTGTACTTTTTACCTACACCTTTGCGCGCAGTTTACGAACTACGCTAGGTCTACGTTACAAACCCCAGGTGATCGCTTGCGCTGGTATCTTACTCTCGTCTAAGTACAACAAAAGTGCTTTAAGCGAAACATCCGATGGCAAGAAAGTACGTGCGCCTGAATGTTTTTGTTGTTAACTTATGAGTAGATCCGAGCCTTTTTTTGTTGTAGTCTCTTCCAGCAGCATTGAGCATATGTTTGCACAATGTTTATCTCACCCATTCGAACTTGAATTTGTCGTTAGTTTGTTCTCGGCAGCATTAAGCTTGCACCTGAACTGACGCTGAATGGACCATATCTGTTCTACTTCCCTTGGACAGTGGTGGTCAGCATTTGTCGATGTCAGTGAAGATACGCTGAAGTACATCGGCGACGAAATTATCAAGCTCTACCCTCCAGACCAGCTAGCTGTATTCAACGCTATGGTAATTTCCACTCTTACAGGCAATTAATTGTCCGTCCGCTTTCCTTGTTCGTAATTGTCTTCTGTCAATGACTTTGTATCTTAAAAACCTGCGAAGCAGTTAGGTGACATTCGCTTTCGTTTAGTCCCAATACATTATGTTGGCTTTTCTACTTGCTTGAGATCAAACCTGCATATCAGTTTGATCAGAAGATTCTATAGGTCTTGCGTGTCACAAAATCAGACTTTTAAGCATTGCGCAACTTCTAACGATATCCTGTCTATACTTTGCTCATCAGGCTGCTTCGGACGGTGAAGATAGGGGTCGCTGAAAGCCTTGGCGAAATTTATGCATACCAAATAGTCGGAAATTTAAAATAGCAGTCGAAGTATTCGACTTACTGAGGTATTAAGCATTCTATCAAGATGTACATCCGGAGGATTTGAGCAGACAATGTTCTCTGGCGCTGGTATTAAGGGTCTTGATGTGACAGTACTTTATACTGGGAATCTCTCATTGTCGCAACGATGGGTGGAGAACATCCGCTTCCAAAGATGCGGAAGAAAGTATATGACTATTCGTGATCGATATTCATGACTGTCCTTCGGGAATTGGCTGCAAGATGGCTCAGGGAATGCTCGTGTGTGCTGACACCAAAATCGTTAGCATCCTGATTGCGAGCTTTGGCGATGCGGTCTATATAAACAAATTGCTGTACGGGTTTATTCGTCTGCGAAGCTTTTAGTTCGCGATTGGTGAGCATCAATCAAGTATGTGATCCGATCTCAGCACCTTTGCTGCCACGAGTGCTCTGGATAGGTAGTAGTATAGTGGGGTAGGGGTTATTGCTTGTCGTACGTGTACATGGAAGCGCAAAGTCACGCTTCAATGATCACAGCTTACAGGTACTGCGGCAGCGTTCTCCGTAGGCGGCCATAAATCCTCTTTTACCTGCACGTAGATACAAGATTGATGCACGCTATCTCTAAGAAGGCTTATGTATTTGACAGAATACTCTTCTACAGAGCGCACTCACATGGACACAGAGATTGAACTGTTGTCTTGTAGACATTTTCTGAAGACGAAGAAGCCTGCACGCATCGATTCAACATCATTGTGTATGCAATCACTTCTATGGAATAAAGTCGGAAATCAATATCTACACAAGGGTTTGGTTGTTTTCAATAGTTCAAAAAATCATTCATCGACAGGGAGAGGCGTACGGATATCTGAAGCACCTCCCCACTCAGCCGCACACCTACAGTCGGGCAACCGATGATGGATGCGCATTCGCCTGATAATGTTACCTGTCACCAAATGTAAAATACAATTTGATACATGGTATAACCCCAGGATGGCTGATATTTAAAGACAAACATTACATGAATATTGCAGTTAATTTGAGGGCTCTCTTCTCAATAGAAAGGGGACATTCAAGATTCAGGTGCAAACCACGAATGGTGCAAACCGGCCATCAACAGCATTGTTCATTGTGCTCAGCTAATTGAACAAATAACTTTCCTGTTGGATCGGTAACAGCAACAAATTGCGCTTCAAAACGAATGTCAGAGTTTCGAGTTCGAATAGTTATCAACTGTAACACGAATAGTCACGTGTTGAACGTAGAACAGAAGATCGAGCTCATTGTTTTTCCATGACCATATGGGTTGGCAAACTACCAAATCTAGATTAGACGATCGAGTTCAGAACGTTTTCAATCGCAACATTAATGGTCACATTGCAAAACGTATCTTAGAGCGCAAATTACAATACGTTTCTGTCATCGTACCTTCTAATAAGGAGAAAACTATATTTTCCAGCCTCGGGCTCATTACATTTCAACTGCCATACGAACTCCAAATAAGAGTTAACATCGCATCTAGACAATGTGGCTTTTTATGACTCTATAAATTCTAAGCCTGCGAGGAATTCGCATTTCCCATTGTATAATGGCGAGCCACCTTTTTATTTACCGGTGTGTATAACTATATTTCTTTGACATGGCTGTCAGACTGGATCCAACTGTCGCTCTATGTTTTGTGTGATTGTTTAGCATTTTGAGGCAATCTGAGAACAATGTACTATACAGCTATTGCATTAATGTGCACTGCAATACAATACATTTTGTCTACTTGCATAACGCTGATCTAGAATATCTGATGCTACAATTAAGCGCGGGCAAAATTTCAACCTTAATCCGACTCATCCCAACTGCTTGCGACCTGGCATGTATATGTATAGTCTTCTAAATCTTCCTGACAGGAGGATATTGTATTTACCTCAGGTTTCACTACTAAGCAACCTATAATCTGAAATGTGTGTCCGACTTGAGTTTTTCCTCTGACATGGCTGTCAGACTGGATCCAACTGTCGCTCTATCTTTGTGTGATTGCTTAACATTTTGAGGCAATCTGAGGACAATGTATTATACAGCTATTGCATTAATGTACACTGCAATACAATACATTTTATCTACTTGCATAACGCTGGTCTAGAATATCTAATGCTACAATTAAGCGCGGGCACAATTTCAACCTTAATCCGACTCATCCCAACTGCTTGCGACCTGGTATGTTTACTGTTAGAGTACTATGTAGTAGACTTTAAATAAAGTGCAAATGTAAGTATTTATTTCTGACTCACCTTTGGTTTTACACCTAAGGTGTTTGTGCTAGTGTTCAGCCACTTGGGCTGGCCAGGGTACAAACTCATATGGTCAGTATGAGAAACCATCTGCAGAACACTTAAACACTTCGATGCTATTCTATTTCGACTCCTCTGCAACTAAATCTCACGCTGATCACATGATGCCTTTCCGCATAGGTTGTGATTCACATAGAACCGCAGCTATTTTTAGAATGTTGCGGTTGGCAGACTTAATCCACTCTCGGGAGCTAGTCGAAAAACTTAATCTGCTCTCGGAAGTCGGTTAAGTATTAACTCAACTCTCGGGAGTAACAAAAGCAACTTGATTAGCTCTCGGGAGTGAGCTAGCTCTCATGACTTCTATACATCAATGAGGCTTTCTTGCTGTAAATCTGGTCTGAGATCTGTAGTCTCTCACAAACCATGATAAATACAAAGCTATCTGACATATAACTCAGAAATAATGTTCACTGTATCCCTGTAGGTGCTATTAATGATGTTAAGTTCTATTTGGATCAGTCAACAAGTTGTGATGACTATTTGAGATTGGTTGAAATATTTGTCGGATAGTCCTGACGCAGTGAACGCATGGCTCAGGTTTCTTCAGCAGCACAGTGTACATTATAAGGAGTACCAATAACCCCCACAAAGCTCATGCATATGGAACAAATTCTGATATACTTAGTGTTTCATTTCAAGACTACTCTATAGATACAATTTATCACTGATAAGAATGATACGGGCTTGGCACTTCAAGTTGAAAGGTAATATCATAGTTTTCTCTGTGGATGGCTTTAGTACGTTCGCAACCCATTTGACAACCCAAAATATTTCCAACATACTATCCCGAGAGAAGGTTCATTATATCTCTGTAAGTGCTATACTTAGTACTGCAGCCTGTCGACAATGGTCGAGGCTTGCACGTTGCCAGTAGATTCCAAGTGGACAGCTGATGTCCATCGCCCGATGTTCATAGCTTCGTCTTCGGGGATGCCAGCTTCCATGAGTGCGGTAGGTGCTTTACTGATAAATGGCGACGCGCTAGTGTCTTGTTAAAATTCTTAGTAAACGTCGATTTAGAATAGGCTTCACCGTTTAGCAAAAATAGCTGTGCAGTGTCCGGTTCACCGTTGGTGCGACACGACCAGTTGACAAGTGCGCGATAGGAACATATAGCGGACAGTTCTGTGGGAAGTTTAGGGATTGTAATTATGCTTGTACGATCTAGGCTGGTTTTGGAGATGGGGAGTGCGATTTCTGCATAGGTTGTCATCAGACGTACGCCCTTACCGCGGTGCACATGCATAGAAGGCGAATAGTGTTCGAGGTCCGTATGTACGGTTAGCTCACCGAAGCGCTGAACACCAAAAACACCTACCAATATAGTCACATACAGTCGTATTAGTTCCATGTTGTCTCGGTTCTGTCAAATGTAGGACTGAATGTTCGGCCTGATCATAGCGGGGGTGAAAGTGGTCGTCGTGGGTGCTTGGGTGAGACTCTACCTTAGGCCACTCTGCGACGGCGAATTGCCTTCTGCAGCAGCAGTACTACGTCCCAGCGCTTTGGGAATGGATGTTCTGCATTCCGTGCAAGATAAACCTTGATAGAGTCAGGTTCTAGACCGCGCGCATCTAACCAACCGGCAAAGAGCATTCGTACATGACGAGGTATGCTAAGGTAGGCGGCCTGCAAGTATGTCTTCTTCAGGTGTTGCTATTTTCTGGGCGACTTGGAAATCCAAGTATTGCCGTTGCACGCTGTTGGTTGATGACATTGTGGCTAGGCGGTGTGCGTAGCAGTGTGTCGCGTGTGCGAGCAACCAGAGCCGCTTTCGTGTTCGTACGATCTGATCCGAACGGCAGTTGCGATGAATGTTGTAAGTCTGTGTGAGTGGATGCGGTTCGTAAGTATGTGTGGAGCAAATTGGGCTTATAGGATTTAATTAATTTTGAGAAGTTGAATGCTCTTCCGATGTACGTATGTGTGACTCTCCCCAACTATCAACATGCCAATATGTGGGTCCCCCTGCCCCATGTGCGTGTAAATAATTATATGCAAAATACGTTCATAGATACCTCCAGAGACCCTCACGTATGTGGTTGTGGCTGTGAATTTTTACAATCCATACATATGTCATATGTGATTGCAAAAAAAACAATTGCAATAAAGAGCAGCCAGAGTCGATGAGGAATGTTTACTTTAGATTTTAATCGAAGGTTGGCCTCGTAGGTGGCTATAAGACCCCCAAATGGAGTGGTGTTAGGAGGCAGATTGGGTTGTGCTTTGCGAGCAGTGACCATATTGCGTCTGGAAATAGCATCTGCTATAATATTTGCTGGTCCTGGGATGTATTGTGAGTAATGATGTTGGAGGTGAGCGAGCGTACGTCTGCTACTGCAGAACTGTTATCACATAGCACTGTAAAGGAGTGACCTTCGAAAAGATAGCCGCGCAGTGCGATGGTATAAATAACCATCATTGTAGATATATATCCACCACCCCCTATGGTGGTGCTGGCATCGGAGGCGATGGTAATATTGGTCAAGACTAGATGTTCAATCACGCAAGTGCCCTTCCAACTAGTGAGTATAGTATGTAATGACGAGACATCGTTTCTGATTTCTTGTGGAATTCTTCTGTAGTGATCCTTGGGCCACCTTTTTTTTTTTTAGAGTATGGCAGCAACCAGTAAAACCTTTGTATGTATGGGCGTGCCTGGTGAAATATGGCCGTCAACCAGATCAATTTTCCCGCAAGCTCTGCAATATCTCTGACTGTGGCCTTTGCGCATGACTTCCACGTATGTAATAACTGGAGGTATATGTACATCTTTGCCTGCGAAATGTATATTGTTCGAGTCTTCATATCGATCAAGATGTCAATCCACTCAACTAGAGTGAGCCCCCCCCTTGAATTTTGCCTCCACAATCTTGATGCCCATAGCCGCGAATCGTTCACGGATTACTTGGATATGCTTCGAATATTCACCTGGGCCGTGAACGAATATGTAGTCGTGGTCCCATTTGGCGAAGGCCAAGTGCGCTTCTTCAAGTTCCAATTTAAACCTGCGGCAAATCGTTCGTATAATATTTGTGCATCTTTGCCTGCGAATGGCCTATTGTTCGAGTCTTCATATCGCTCAAGATGCCAATCCACTCAACTAGAGTGAGCCCCTCTTAAATTTCGCCTCCGTAATCTTGATGCCCATAGCCGCGAATCGTTCTCGGATTACTTAGATATGCTTCGAATATTCACCTGGGCCGTGAACGAATATGTAGTCGTCGACCCATCTGGTGAAGGCCAATAGCGCTTCTTCGAGTGTCCAATCTAAACCTGCGGCTAATCGTTCGTATATTTCGGAAGAACTCACGAGGCCAAATGGTAAACATACTTCGCACCAAATATCATCATTCACTCGAATCCTAGCAGAGGGATATCCTCTCTGTGAACTGGCACCAGCCGAAAAGCTTATGTGATGTCTATGACGCTGAGTAAACTCCCGGGCGGGCTATGCTTCACTTTATGCAGTATCCAGTCGAGTCCTCGATAAGATATACGGCGATATTCGATATCGGCATTTATACCCTGATGAGAATCATTCCTTGGATAGCTCAGATCATGTACTCGTCGACATTTCTTGTTGCCGTGGCCGGATACTTTTGTAGTTTGAGACAGTGGTGATACGCGGTAGTATGGGGGTTCTCTGAGGCTGGCCTTAGGGAATTGTCTGAATACTGTACCTAGCTTTCTCAACGGTTGCAGTCAAGCCTTCCATGTTCAAACCCCTAAAATAATTGTGTTGAGCGATACCCTCTAAATCCAATTTTTGCACCATTACGCAAATTATCGAGCATAGAGTTTTTATCATATCATATCCTACAAGCGCTTGCCTGAATTGGTCAGGGTTTGGGACTATTGGAGGGGTCTATGATTGGATATGGCTCGTTAATATCATTGCTCGGCTGCTGTACCAAACTGGAGATACTACGATCGACATGTCACTCGTGCTTGGCGGCTTCATGTTTTGGTCCCGAATAAGTGGCTCGAGGTTTTCATGTTGGTTTGTTCCACTCGTGAACGTACTGGCAGTTCTCGACTTTGCACTGGCCACGGTTGAACCTGTGGCATCTGCCCTTGTGATCGACGGTGGCACCTAATTTGTATCTTTAACCTTCTTCGAGAGACATGTGCAATAGGTTTTGATACATTGCAGATAGAACAGTAAGCGTAGCGCAGTGTAAAAATCCGGATAGCAGGGCATTGTCGATCTTCGCAAGTCTGGTTTTATTGGTATATTCGTCCATGTTGCATCGATGTTCTCTGTTTAAAATTGCGACTGCCTCCGGATTTATCTCAAGGAGGTATTGGCAGAGTTGTGCCGGGTAGGCCGGAGCATCTAGAACAAATGTTGGGTCAACCTTCGATGTTGCGTTGAGTAGAAGCATAGATCCGAATACATTGGCTCAGATTTTGAGAACTTCAGCGGCACTGCTGAAAGATTCTTTTGGTGCCTTCACTCTAGCTATGCCTGATTCCAGTGTGAGATCTGTGTGTCGTTCCCGTGCGTGTGCTGGACGGGCAGCACGTTTCATATCTGCAGAATTCACTGGCTTAATGTAATAAGCCGGGCCTCCACATTAGACTCTATGATATAAACGTACTCTTAAGCAGTACGTAAATTATAAACGTACTCTTAATAGTACGAGGAACTTAAGTTTCCTAAATGTATTC
>NW_014040208.1:46637-52764 GCF_001186125.1 Sphaeroforma arctica JP610 | reverse complement strand
CATGTTATTGGTTAAGACAATAACTAAGGACATCAAGAGTATTTTTATTTATTTATTTATTTTTCTAAACATAGGATTTTATGAGTCTCTCGGATTCGCCCCAATGAAACATACCATAGTTTCTAATAGAGCGACAACGAAACACTAAATAAAATCCCTTCGGCGGAAACAGTACTGAGAGGATTATATATAGGCAATGTCTCAGCCTCACAATCCCTCAGAGTATTGCTGTTTTCACGAGGCATACCTAACTTTACTAAATGTCTTATTTCGTTTATTTACTTTGATATTTTCACGATACTTAGAAATTACCTACACGTTTATTTATTCTAAGGCGTTAATATCGCCTTGAGGGACCGAATCTTACATTAACACATCTGTAGCGTTCCTTCATGGTGTCCGGTAGGTTAGTGATGAGGGATTTAATAGTTGCTTCTGCTTCGGATTGGGTTCGCTCACTGACATCGGATTTGTTGGCTAAAACCTTCAGTTGTTCTTATAGCAGTTTTAGTCTTTGCTCGCTGGCAGCCGTTTTCTCGGCGCGTTGAATGTCGCGTAGTTTCTCGGCTTCTTCGAATCTGTTAGTAGAATAGTCCATGATGGCCAAGGTGTTGGCATCAACAGTCTTCCGACGTTTGCATTCGCGATCTTCGTCTTCGCTGGACTCTGTTTCTCTTTCGTATACATCGTCTAGATTCCTCTGTTTGGCAGTCAATTCCTCCGCTGTGGGTCCCAGTTCTTCAGTGTTGATAGCCGGTCCAGTGGAAGAGTCGATCCCAGGATCGGTTGTCTCACTCATAATATCAAACTGGTAATATACAAACGTTGGCACTGTTGGTGCGGTAACACTGAAAGGGCCAGTGTATCATCCTGTCTATATCTATCCTGACGCTTCCTTCTCTTGTAAGTATATGTCGTCAGTTTTGATTTATGGCTGGGCATAAATCTATGCCCTATGATACGATATTTATACCTGATGATGCCAGGCATCAATATCCAGTCCCTCCATCGGCATGACCTGGCCATAAAATTATGGAAATTGAAATTTGGAATTCCGTTTGCGCTAGGAAGAGGAATTCACGCAACGAAAAAAGAACCATATGGCTGGAGAAACTGAAATATACATAGGAGCGATAGACTTAGAACTTTACGCAGTATACGCCAGGCATCCTTTATATAGTCATTATGTAAATAATGTATGTGTGTGGCTATATATATATTTATATATTTGCATAGATAGCGCTCTGGGGGGCATACGCTTTATATAGTGATGTACATTCTTCAGCTCAGCTATCGGATGATGAACATACCTCTACGTTTTCAATTTTCTGTTGAAGTTGATCAATCATCGCTTGAAATTTAGATAATTTCCCATCTATATAAATAGACTCAACTTCGCTGACGCTCTGCTTAATTCTTTGGACCCTTACTCATACGATCGATGATTTTTTGGGTACTGGTCTGCTTATCGAATAATTTCTCACTATTCTTTTTGAGACCCTCCAACAATCTCGCCATCTGAGGTCTTTTATAATTATGTATCATAACTTGACGAGTAGTTAAAAAGTTTGGTAACAATTTTCAAAAAAAAAATTATTCTCTCACCATCCTCATACATGATCCGATTTTACGATCCATTTTCTTTCTGGTGACCTCTGATTCCTCAGCGACACGCTTTTCATATGCTGCTTCTTCCTCATGTAATACATTGATGTCAAATATATTGCGATGAATGTATTTATATTTCTTCTCTTGGTGGGCTTTGAAACGCGCTCACCCTTCGATAACACTAGCGGTTAAGGCAGCTATTCCCATGGAGGTCTTACCATACTTGATATCATATCAAATTTTATCTCCAGTTGTTTCTGTGTCTCAGAGGAGAAGTCGTGTTGTATACAATTTTCCCCCTCAGTCAGACACCAAGCAACAACGGAATTTGGAACAACGTTGGCAACAGTATTTTGTACTGTTAGTAATTGTTGTTTGGCTCTTTCTGCTCTATCCATAGTAATCGCTGTATTTCCTCTAAGAAATGGTTGTTTGAGGACTTTATGGGGGTCTAGTCGTACTCCTGAAGCAAGGGATGGATCGATGTAAGCTCCGACTTGAGCCCAGGATTGCTTAGATACTTCAGGACGAAATTGTCGGAGCATTGTGAGACCTAAAATTCGCATTACTCTTTCTACGGAGTACGCTTTTCGATGTGTTTTCACTGTCGCGTCGAATGTCTTCATGAACGTGTCATATTTCCACATATCTGACGTTAACCCGCTTTAAGGTTCAAATTGCTTAGTTGTTTGTTTGTAGGATTCACGTAAGACATCATTCCTGGAATAGCTTTCCAGATCCAGCTCAATCGTTTTCTTCAGAATGTGCGTCCCTACACCCTTCAGTTTGCGAAAAGCCATTCTATCAAACATCTGTGTGAGATTTGTTGCGTGCATCAGCTGAACCAGCCAAACCATAGACCGTTCTCGACTTCACATGCGAATCGATCTGTTTTCACTCATTTCGTGCATTGATGCTCCATCCATGCACAATATATAATATCTGTAGACTATTATCATCGATCGGTATACTCGCTTTTCTCTTTGCCCACCTCCGCACACAAAAGTCGTGAATACAGTGAAACCTCTTTCAATATGTATTTTAAACTCTCCAATGTTTGATAGCCGCCCTTGGTCCATATAACATATGATTTCTCTGCTACGCTGAGGGTATACCGTTGATAATATTCTCCCTCTTTCTCTTCATGTCGTTTACTGTAGAGGGCTCATTGATGAGAATGATGTGCGCCGACAATTCTGTACCCTACGTAATAGGAAAAAAGCGTCACTCCTGCCCAGCTCATATCACCCTTCCCTGTTGTTTGCGCCCGCTTACTTCCTGGTGTGTTCACCACTCTAATAATTCGAGAAGCTCTTTTGAGCTCAGCCCCAAACCTACATTCATCGAATTGCAAAATCTGATCGACATTGCTTATTTTGGGCTTATCGATTTGGCGTTGAAATATATCAAAATAGAGCTTGAGTGGCTCTTCATCAGCACCGGACTCTCAATGCGCAGGCATTATTTCAGCCTTCTCAATCAGCCAACCATGTTACTCAGCGTAGTATATTATAGTCCTGCGTGTTGAAATTGCAGCTTCGGTTGCTGTTGGTTCCTCACAAAAATTGCCTTCCTCATTTATCATACCTTTTGAGTTCCCAATATACTAAGCGAATTATATTCATCAACGCATCGTCAGTGAGGGGTCGACCAAAATTATTCTGAGCTTCGATTGCCTGAGTGATTCTATCTTGTACATTCACAGGTAGCTAAGGGTGTGGACCAGCTTTCACCTTCATATCCTTTCGGTAATGCTAATACCGCGTTTTCTATTGCATTCTTCTATATACAATTTCTGCTGTACATCAGGATGTTGTCTGATATTTTCTTCAAATCCATCCAATATTTCATTACAATCTTGGGTGGTCAATCGTAAGGATTCTGCACTACTGCTGGTATGCGTATCTACATCCATGATTCATTATTCGGTATATTGTACATGTATAGCATACCTCTGTAGGGATTATATGGAGTGTGGGAATTGAAGCGGCCACTAGAAGTTACAGAATACAAATCTGTTAGGGTTTACCACCTCGTAAGCATTGTGTAAGGACTGGTAGATGTGTACGTTAAATCCTGATCTTGAGTGGTGTCGTGCTCACTGTCATTTAGACCGAAAAATATGGTAAGATAAAGCTGTCAAATCATGGTTTGAATTCTTGAAATTTCAATTTCCTTAAATTTGTAATTTCCAATTAGTGCACCCCCCTCAATAATGTTTTTGGGTTTGTTTATTTACGGACACACCAATACCATTTGTTTTTTAGTGGAAGTTTTAAAATTAATCGTCATCAATGATTCAGAGTCACTACTAGATTCAAAGTTACCGGACGAATCCGAATTAAAGAATTTCTCATCATTATCAACATCAGCGTCCCTATCACTATCATTATCGCTCTTCTGCTCGTTTATCATAGTCTGGAAATCAAAAGTTTGTAAACACTCGTGCGTCACCTTTAAAAAATGATGTGCACTTCAATATAAATTTACGGTGATATAACTTATCCGATATCGTGAGCAAATTATGCACCAGGTTTTCCGATCAGAATATTAAAATGATGATATTTCACTTAGAACTTCCCAAGTATGTATCACAGTTCATATGGATGGCCTCGATCGAGATTTTACTACACGTCCCCCCTCTTACAGATTTCCCGACTCCAAGCTTGCATGGCCGCCCAAGTGTCACTTGTTTATTTTTTGATTTAGTAACCGGTGACGACTCCTCTATTATGAAACAACTTTTTTTATAGCTTTTTTAAATCCGTACATGTATAACAACACACAGATAGAATATTTAGGTAGTTACAGCTACCTCATGCGCACCATTCAT
This sequence comes from Sphaeroforma arctica JP610, assembly GCF_001186125.1. Lineage (NCBI taxonomy): Eukaryota > Ichthyosporea > Ichthyophonida > Sphaeroforma > Sphaeroforma arctica. Next base: position 48,323 of record NW_014040208.1, on the reverse strand, counting down.
TATTTTATCTTATAAAAACTAATATCAAAATTATGCCAGTCTCCTATTTCGATCTTCTTCTTTTATGAAATTGTCTTTTACACTACACATTAACTTCTTGTGTTCTTCTGTGCTACGTGCAATTTTCACAGTCGGTTGTCATATACCTCCTGTATGGACGTGGTTTCTATTAGAAAGACACAAGGAGTCGATACCCCAGTAGTTAATCATCCGTTTTGTGCATACCATTGTAGTCCCTGTTGTTGTATTGCGGGCTAAATGTACTTGATCTCCATTGGCACGTGATCCTGAAATGCGTCGAGTGAAGGGATATCTTCATGTTTCACTGGCTTGCTATGAATAAGCTTCGTGTCCTGCTGTTTCAGGTTGCTGACTGCGGTTCGCATCTCCGCCCTTTGTGTTTATGCATTCCTCTCTCGTGTCATCTCCTGCAGATGATTTGCCACGTCTATTTTGTCCAATAGACTATGAAACCTAACCTTGGCAATCTCGTAGCTACAACCTGGAAGTGTAGCTTGTATCTCCGCCGGTGTACTGAATATCAATGACTGTAAGTAGTGTGTGATAAATGCACTTACTGTTGCCTGAAGATTTGACCAGTAATCTTTGATTGGTTCCAAAGATGTGACGAAATAATGACCAACCATGCGCCTCTCTAAAGGTTGTAACAGTTTCTCCTTAGTGTGGTTCTCCGTACAAGTCCTTTATATCGAGTAGTAATCATGGTTAGCGCTTATCCAAATAGTAGGAGTATCAAACATTTGCCTTTGTTTCAACTTCAATCTTATCTTCTTTTTTTTGCGGTATCACCTCGCTTGTCCTTCAGGTCCAAACAACGACCGTATTTGTCAAATTCATACTCATCGATTAGGGTACGCTTTCTCATCTCCGAGTTGTCCCACGTACATTCGAATCATCCCTTGTACCCTCTCCAATGTGAATGACATTGCGGCCTGCGCTAAAATTTTCCTGATGAAGTTTCTCCGCCCCATACAACTATGCGTGATAAAAGACTTATCGGGAGGATGCAATTCAGAATTGTAAATTTTGAAAACTCATGGGATATATTGTTGGACACACATAGGTGATTCTAAGGTAGAATGTCATCTGAATATACAGGGATGTACTTTCTGGTTACCTTACTCCTGAGCTTGAAACCACCTGTCATAAGTTGGACATATGTGTTTTCGAATCCATTGAGATCGTAGTCGATAATAGGAGTATTACCATCCACGTTTCTGTTTCTGTGCTTGTCCTCTGAGTCAAAGGAAACGAGTAGTGTGTTGAAGGAATGTAGGGGATGTGGATAGATCGCTCCGAATCGTCTATCTGATGGATATCGACATGATATGCAAAGTCTTTCAGAGTATACTTTGCGACGGATGACCAACATTTAAAAATAAGATCCTGATTCTATAATTTGCGAACAACATCATCTTTGTATTTGTAAACAAGAGCAGTAGCGGGCTTGGAGTGTAATAAGCCAGGCCTCCACATTAGACTCTATGCATAAACGTACTCTTAAGCAGTACGCAAATTATAAACTTACTCTTAATAGTACGAGGAACTTAAGTTTCCTAAATGTACTCTTAATAGGGATAATATTATTTATTTCAAAAATAGCAAGTATGTATGGTACAATCTATGAACATATGGTATGGCTCTCATAGTCGCTGTAGTGGTTCA
>NW_014040208.1:40453-45011 GCF_001186125.1 Sphaeroforma arctica JP610 | reverse complement strand
AAATGTGCCAGTCTGATGAAGGCTAAGTCGGTAATTCTTGATAGTGGCAAGTTATTGGTTAAGACAATAACTAAGGACATCAAGAGTATTTTTATTTTTATTTCTTTTTTCTAAAGATAGGATTTTATGAGTCTCTCGGATTCGCCCCAATGAAACATACCATAGTTTCTAATAGTGCGACAACGAAACACCAAATAAAATCCCTTCGGCGGAAACAGTACAGAGAGGATTATATATAGGCAATATCTCAAGCCTCACAATCCCTCAGAGTATTGCTGTTTTCACGAGGCAAACCTAACCTTATTAAACGTCTCATTTCGTTTATTTATATCGATATTTACACGATATATAGAATATACCTACGCGTTTATTTATTCTAAGGCATTAGTATCGCCTTTATTAGACCGAATCTTACAGATGTCTATAGGGATAATATTATTTCTGCCTATAGCACGATAGATGCCTAGTACAAGGTAGTCTTCAACACATCCTTACCCAAATGGCCTAGCGGAAGTTATAGCTGATTGTAAAAGTCCAGGTATCGTTGTTGGAGTGTGGTAATACTCCCGATCGTGTCTAGCATCTAAATCGTAACGTGTGTGGTAACAATTAAACATACGGCGATTATGGATTTCACCACCAACAAGACCTTATCTGAATTTTTAGGCCGAATGGCAAAACCATCTTGACAGCATTATCCTTAAAACTCTTGATTCATGTATTATCACAGTCTCTCTCTAAAATACTGCACAATTTCTAGTTAATGTGTACCCTGACTGAAGAATACACACCAGCAGCACTACCTTGGAACCAAAATCCCGCACATATAATAGGATCCGATAAATTCTCTGGCGCTGTGGCACCGAATAGTAAGTTGCAAAGATGATTGTAAGAGTAGACATCTTTGACAGTCTAGCAGCCGATAAGAAGGCGTATGCAGTTGAACGGTGTGTCTGATGAACAGAACAATCCACCAGTCATAGTATTGTAGTCGGTACCACCGTTCTTAACCGTGTAACAAAATGAGATCTGAAATCCAAAAATTCAGTGGGCGAGAGCGTGATAAGCATGTGCCAGTTTCTATCACTGCTTTGTTGCGGCAAAACTTTAAATCTATGGATCACTCTGTACATAATTAAACTCTTCAGAAAAAATGCACTAGAGATAGGAGAACGTGGTACTCTGTTGTGACAAAACTTTAATCGACGAACGACTCTGCACATGACTAAAATCTTCAGGAACATAGTCATTAGAATCAGACACGACCTTAAGGAAATGGTTAGCGGGTAAGGAATCACGGCGAGACATGATTGAACATATTATAGTAAAGTGTGTATTTAGCGCATACTACGTATAGCTGGTTTAGTAGAAAAAGTTATGAGTCAATACTCTAAATGTACATGGACTACATGAAAAATCCACTAACTGTTCATACGAATTCACAGGTACATTTCCTAATTACCCAAACAAATTAACCCTTGTCAATTCCTCCTCAAATCTATTTCAAACAAACTTTTATAGTACACCTAAGAACTACTGATGTTCATTTAGAAACCTTTGTATGCAATTTTTTCTGATGACGCCAGGGTTCAAACCCAGTTTGGTAGTTTACATGGCCGCGAGTTTTAAATAAAATTTTATGACTATAAGAGTATTTTTTTTGTCAAGTCGTCGCCGCGCTAGTGATCAAGTGTCCCTCCCAATGATGTAATATATGGTACATAATTTGTGACAACTGGAGGAAATAATATCTGATCGTTGCACACATCTTGCAGTATATTATTGATAAAGAAAATAAGCTCTTCTTCCTAATTTGCCGACAAAGTATGGTGACCGAAGGTTCTACAAAATAAAAAACATCAGGACCGGTACATGAGAAAAATGGAATTGTCGCAAAATGCACATTCTACGTTTCCTAACTTAGATTGCACACGTTTTCTCTCTTGAGTTCGGGTCATTTTTTTCGGAATGTACCGTTAGTGACTTTAACATTTTTCAATATACATTTAGAGACTTTGTTCACTTGTAATTGTAAATGGTATTGAAAGAATGTGAAAAGAATATCAGAATCTGTTCCACATGCGTGAGCCTTGTGGGGGTTGCTGGTACTAACTTCATATCAAAACGCGCTTGAAGAGGGAATTGATACGGCTTCTTGTTCGCTGATTCTATAATGTTACAGTCATTGCATAACTCTAGGCACTATAGTTTTATGTACAATTCGTACATGACTTCGTCAATAATGACTGGTGTAGATTTGAATTATTACAAAGCGTTGCTACAAACATATTCTTTGTCACATAACCCCTGCAGCTTACGGTAACTATCTGCACAGGCGCGTCATGTGTTTTAATCAAATTACACTTCTGTAAACTTCGATGGATATTTCTATGTTTTAAACTATGTTATATAAACTAAAATATAATTTAAGTCAGTTAGGATTTAGCAGTGGTAGCTTGTGTAAGAATGATCGGGACTTCCTCTTGGTAAGAGCCTTAATATCCTCGATCACACAGGACGTACCTCTAGCTGTTCTTTATTGAATAATTTTCACTAGAAGTACTAAGTGTTCATGACCACATGCCTAATTTGTAGATAGACATAATAACGCAAGTCACGTTAATACATTAGCTGATATAAATAAAGTTCCATTTGAAGAAAAGTTAAAAAAATAAAAAGACTTATTGGATTTTGGAGATTGGCGGGAGGACCAAAATCTATAAGTAGTAGTTCGGAGATTATTAAATTTAGTTTATAATATCCTACATCTACTAATGTCTCAAATAGGTCCAAGTAGATGAGTCATACCAAATACTCAGGCTATTGGAGCCATCAAAGTGAATTTAGAATACTTTGAAAATATTGGAAAAAGAACTTGTATTAAATTATTTTAAAACAAATAAAAACCAATGTGTTATCTCATTTGATCTTGATTTTTTAGACTGACCGGCCGTATTTCTACACTTCCGATTCTCCTACCCTGCTTTAACTGGATCCTTCCCACCGTACACTTCTTTGTGGCATGGCATCCAGTTTAAGCATGATTTCACGCTCCACCCCTTTAATAAACCTTTTGTCTACCGATGCTTCATTCGGTTGATATATTTCTCGTGTGTTCTTGACATTGCTGTTTAATCGTTCAATATGCCATTTCTCTTGATTCCATTCTCTTGATTCCATTGTGCTCATCTTTGTTTCTGATAGTAACATATTGTTCCAAGGAGCAATTAACTGAGCGAGCTGCAAAATAAGAAACATCGTTCTTGATTCGGTATACATCATCAAGTCATTAATTTATGGCAAGTCTCGTAGCGGTGAGCATTGTACGAGACACTTTTTACCCCACTGATTAATTCTCTCGGTGTTGGCGTGCTTCAACATTTGGGCTTCGAATGCGTCTAAGGCCTTGGGGTACCACAAACACAGTTTTGAGCAAGACTCTTCCAACTCGTCTTCTGTTTCAGCTGTCCTTAACGCAAACCTCACCTAGTCATATACGTCTTGAGCTACATTGCTACAGAGGGAGATATAGCGCCTCACTTTTTCATAAAATGTCATCGTAACAGCGTGTTAAAAGCACCATCTCCGCTGAATATTGCAGCATTCCCATACGATTGTCCTGGATTAGCGGTTGCAGTAAGTAAGTATAAACGCGGTTTTGTTCAATAGATATGCGTGATTAAATTATGTATATTTTGTGAAGGATTATCAAACTGGATGAATGTAAACATATTCAAAATGTGTTTACGCACGTACCCCGTCTAAGACATGGTGCATTGTAGCATCTCCGTCTGATACAACGACAGTTATGCATTTCTGCAAGTCTTCATATATCCACTGCATCGCAAACCTGAACAGAAATTCGTATAATACAGTCGATTCATGTCTCATAAAAACAGCGAAGTCAGGTCGTTGTCTTGTTGTTCCCATCAGCGCCGAGAACGTTGACATATGTATATTTCTCTTTGCTGGTCTTGCACGTGACATCAAACTGTTTGAAAGAAAAGGCCGAAATAGTATTGACATTGATGAACACACATGTTAATTACAATCAGCGCTTTTAACAAACTCGAGAACTTACAGTGCCGCTGCCCGTATAATATCAAACGCTGAACCGACTATTATTGTGTCGAGTACTGTTTTCTCCTGTTCATTAGGTGTGAACAGATGACTTTCTCCGGGAATCGGTAAAGATGATGTTGACGTGAGATAGGAGTAGAAGTCCGGAAGTCCGTTGAACGGTAGATCAACTGAATAAGTATTGTGATGATGAAACTCAAAACTCCGGTCATCGGTCGACGAACTCTCACCTTTTCTGGTGGGATACCTTATGTGTACTGTGTAGCGGAGATTACCACCTGTCTGTTCATGCTTTGTCAACGAATGAAGTATGTATTCAATGATATCGTTTTTTTCCAGATTGCGTACCTGTTAAGCATACATCACAATTTAAATTTGTAATATATTCTGTCTTCTTATATCAACAAAAACACATAATATATACACACACACATACACACACACGCACACACACACACACACACACACACACTCACAC
>NW_014040208.1:18983-37823 GCF_001186125.1 Sphaeroforma arctica JP610 | reverse complement strand
AATAATCTACCTTCATGATTCTCAGTCTTTTTAGTTTACCAAAAACAATATCCACAGGCATGTATTGACTCTCAGCCCTCTTTAGCATCACCGATAGTGATATTTTAACGTTCAATGATATTTGCTTGGCGGATTTGTTTGTGAGCCGGGTCGATTTGGATAGTTTGCGGACTGTCAGGAAGTATGGGTGTTTGCCATTTTATTTAGCCCCCTCAATACCTGAGACTACTTTTATGATAAATAGCTTACGCCGTTGTTCTATCCTTACTTTCATGGTTATCGGTCCCTTTAGTTTACCGAAAAAATGTCCACGGGCATGTATTGATTTTCAGCACTTTTTAGTATCATTGATAGTGTTTTTAAACGTTCAATGATTTTTGTTTTCTGTTTGTTTTTGTCAAAATTTCTTGCAATAGGGGCGAGCTGGTAGACAATCCTTGTACATAGGTTTAATATATAGCTCATACTCGGGGCTAAACGTTATAATTCAAACAATTGAGAGGCCCGAGAATATCTCAGATAGACACATCTGATGGTTCAGTCGGTACAATTTCCATCCCTGGATTAATAGGGGATCGGCCAGCCCAGTGAACATCCGATTTTGTCTTACTAGCATCACCAACATTTACATGAGAATCGTCCATTCCTATGTGCTACATTGAATACTACTAGTGATGTTTACAATGTGTGCAATAGGGAGTCAGATTAATCCACGATTCAATTGGTGACTGTACTTAAGACGCATAATTGTATCTTTATTTGCATGTGGTCCCATTTTTAGACCCAGGTCTTCTATTTTTAGGCCCAACCTACAATCCGCGGTTATTTGAAATCGTGCAGAGGATCTACTAATCTCGTCGCGACCTCTTCTTCGCCTGCTTCGATAAACAGTATTAACAACAGCATAGGAGACAATCAGGGTTTAGGCATCACAATAAGCGTTCAATTATCGAAGTATGTATTGCACCCAAACGCAAGTCGACGACAAGAGAGTAGAGCCACTTGCGACATTGTCTCACGGCTCACAATTCAGATTTGCATTCTTATGAAAACATCATTCTCTCTCAAGACGCACACGTGGCCGTACAATAAAATCGCTGCAACAGCAGTACCTCTCGCACACATACATATACATATTTATATATATGTAAATAAAATGCATGTACGTGTCAACATATATAAGTGTATCATAAAGCACACACGTTAATATCGGCTACAAACATACATACGCGCGTCTATGAGTAGAAACTTAAACCTTCCAATCGATACTCTGCTACACAACCAAGGGGGGGGGGAGGTGAACTGACTTTGCCTACCTTTTTACTTCTAGAGCTCTCTTTTGGCCTGTCCTCGTCCTCGTCACTGGAATACCTCCTCGATCGTTTACTGATGATTAAAATAAGCAAAAGGAATCAAAGCAGACATGTGAGTCAGTGGGATGGATGATATCTAAAATGAGAAAGTGCATATGAATAAAATGCTATTCGTTGCCAGTAAATACCACAGTTGCAAAACACTATCGTAGCCTGATGCATTCAAGCGGATTTGAGAAGTCAATATTTGCTATGTCAAACGAGAACGGAAAATCAATGACGATATTTGAGACCAAATGTCACAGCGGATTAATGCACTGTATCTGATATAAAATATTAATTTGCTGATGTGCTTAGTAGGTACAAATACATGTAGACCCCCCATTCTATCGATCGCAATGTTTGCTTTGATATCGCTTAAATGAGTGACGTTGTCTATTACTCTGCCCATCCTTACTTGTGTACAAACCTAAAGTGCTACCTCCCACACCAATAACTTCATGTCTAAGTTTCGATATTCAACACAAACATCACTTATCTACACATAAATGCAAGTGTACAATTGGAGGGTATGCATCGTATATATTAACACACACCTCTTTCTATCGTCATGACTGCTCTTATGTCGCCTGGACGAGTGCCGGTGTCTGCCGCTCTTTTCCTCTTCTTCATCTGAGCTGTACGTCCTACGCCCACGGCTGCGACTTCGACTACGGCTGCGCGATACACTCCTCGACACACTGCGCGTTCTGCTCCGGCTCCTATGTATGAGGAATACGAGAAAACACACACCGTGAATACACACTATATAGCACACGGCCACTATACATATAATACAGCCAAAGTTGTAGAATGTATCGAAAGTGCATTTGGATAGGTGATAGTGCTACGCCTGTAATTATGCCTAGGACTGCAAAAGTGATTGCGACGGCGACTGTGCGACGCACATCCTCGACACACAGCGTGTCCTGCGCCGGCTCCTAGATATATACAAGTGTGCATACTGATTACAATACTATATTCAAGTGAAGAGGCTACGCCCACGACTGCGACTGCGTGATACACTCCTCGAAACATAGCACGCCCTCCTCTTATTTATAAGTTACCCGAGTAGGCACACACATAAATTATGCAATCTCTCTATGTACTTAAGTAGGAAAATGCATGCAAAAACAGTCAATCTTAGAATAGTGATAGAGTGCAGAATTTATCACAAGTATATATTATCTAGATAGATAAATACGACTATGCGCATATATATTTATATATATATTCATAAGTTTAGAACGTATCTTAGTGTTAGAGCTATGCCAGCGACGGCGACTGCGGTAACGTGACACACTCTCTAACGCACTGCGCGTCCTGCTTCTGATTCTGAATGCGAATGAGTTGTGGCACACACACACACACACAAAAACATATATATAAATAAATAAATATAAGCCCTACCTGCTGCGACTATTCCGCGATCGGCTCCTGCTACGCCGACTGGACTTCGACTTCGACTTCGACTTGCTAGACGATTCATACTTGCTCTTAGTAGACTTTCGTGACCGCCCATGCGAGCTCTTATCCTTCGAAGATACGGTGTACTCTCCCTCATCTCCACTGGAAGCTTCGCCTTCTTCTCGCTCATGCTTAGCGGGATTGCTTTTGAGCTCTGTGAGCACTTCGTTGAATACATCCTCGCGGTGGCTGTCTAGGTCGATATTCTTGAAGTGGAACATGCCCTCGACACGTGGCCGGATCTATATAGGCGAGAATGTATGCGAGTACAAATGAATATATAAGAGTGTGTGCCGGTCTGAATATGTGCATGATATATATTCACGTATGAATGTAGATGCGTAATTCTATCTAACTATGTGCCTGAACGTGATTGGTTTAATGCGATGATTGTACTATATACTGAGTGAGAGGTAATTGGCGCTAAATTTGATTCAGTATGTATTTTGTGGAATATCAGCAAAGCGCACCAAGTACAGATAATTGTTTAGTAAATTATACTGAAATTCTGAGTACATTGAGCACAAACAAGCATCAGATATTACGTTGGCAATCGGGGTTTCTTGCATAATACCCGGTCTTAATGTTTTTGAGTAGCACACACTGCAGGTACGCTAAAAGTACAATCAGCAATCGAAATCCATCCAACTTATATACTGTGTTAAAATTGTTTGAAAACAACAAGCACACACATTCCTTCGAGCTACACACTGAAGGTATAGTCAAATCGTAATATGTGTTGGTGGATCTTCAGTAGACATACTGCAAGGCAGTATTTAAGCACAATCAGGGCGATCATCCGAGCAACATACACACTAAGCAGATATATCAGCTCGATAAACACTAGCAACCATCCAATCAACACAATACACGCATCTATACAGACAGAGTACACGCTAATCTCCCATCAACATGCATATTGCAAAGGCATTTGAGCACAATCAGTGCCAATGTCCGACCAACACATATATTGTCGGCAGTTATATCAGCACCAAAACCGCCAATATACAATCAATAGACATAAACTAGATATGTATATAAAATATATAAACACCACAAGCCATAACTTCCATCCAGCATGTAAGTATCTGTTCGGCGCGAGAGAAGCCTTACCGTATCCCAAGTATCTGTCAAAGCAATTAGCGGATCGAGCGATCTCAGATCTTTAGCAAATGATCGCATTTTCCGTTTCAGCTCCTTTTCTGCCTCCTTCCTCTCTTCCGATTCCCTCACCAAAGCCTTCTCGATAAGCTACAAACGTAGAAATGAAATGTTAACAAGTTGCCATTTAAAATAGACGTGTGAGCCCACACCCACATATACATTTCTATATATACACCAGTCTTAAAAAAACATGCTTTCTTAATAAACCGCGTGTAGAAATCAATGGTTATTAGCTACAGCATCTTGTTGGTAATTGTCAGTCATCACTTGCCCTTAATGCACGGGTAGACGTGCATGCATACGTGCTTGAAGTGCATTCAAAATGTATATACATACAGTCAGCCAAAACACTTTCTAGTACAAATATGAAGGTAAGTAGATCACAGATATAAATTCACTACAGCAAATAAACGTGATCCTCTATACAATTGTGCATCAATATAAGATATAACCATCCATATAGTTAAATTTCAAGGTCGAATACTAAATTTGTCTCGGTCAAGTACGCATCTTAAATTTGCTGCACACATGCGAAAAGATCAGAAGCACGCACACACGCACACACATATATATATGTATATATACATATATAGTCATTACTGAATACTTACCTTTTGATACGTCAGCTCAATATTTACGGGTGTTATGACTTGAGCTCGGGCATCCCCAGCCAAGATTTGTTTGAACTCGTCGAGCGATGTGTTCCCTCTCATTTCGAACGATATACCTTTCAGTATCATTCTGCAAAGAGTGTAGGTAATTCCCAAGCATCAGCTAAGGTACACAAGGGAGCGTTGTACACATGAAAACTCGTACAGCTTCCATATGTATATTGCTCCCCAGCTTTGGCAACTGGAGCTTTTGGGCGTATTGTGTCAAATAACAAGCCAATCTCAGTTGGAGTTGGGATGGGGTCGCTTCTATGCTAGTATATCTAATCAGTCGAATAATAATCTATAAATCGCTATTTCTGAGCACATACCATCGAAATCGAACAATCTCATACACATTTACTATAAGTAGATAGCTGGGCTCAATCGCAGTTTGAACTCGAGTCACTCTCAGATAGGGTAATACCTTATACAATTGTAGTGTGCCGATACGCAGTTTCTCAGATAGATCCATTCACATGCATTCTGGATATCTCAATCGCAAGTGTGATACGACTCTCACGTCACATCAGGGTACACTACACCACACTGCACTACACTACAATATATTACACTACACAACACTATACTAATGTGTAAAAACATACCCTATCGTGCTCATGTCCGTTGTCAGCTTCTCATACAGATCAACTATATACAGCTTGAATATTTCAATCGCAGTCACACCCGACGTATCGAGCATGGCGTTGAACGCGGGCTGAGGACCAATCAGAATCAAGGATTCCTTCCATGTGCTCAACGCATGGATTGAGCCTGCGATAGGTACGTAGAAAAGAGTGAGTGAGTATGTATGTATGTATGTATGTATGTATGCATGCATGTGTATGTGTGAGAGGGAGTGGGAGAGGGAGATATAGAGAGATTGTTACGTAAACAACTGACTTTATCGAAAAGGAGTTGAATGTGGCGGCCATGGTACCACAGACTTTTCGAGCGTTCCCAAAGAATGAATGTGAAGCTTTTGATACATAAAAAGTCGAATTGTTGAGCATATGTCTGACTATTACAAAGGCAATTCGACAGTTGTATCGTTTGACATATTTTGAGTGCGCGAGGAGACAAAAATAGTGAGGGATTGTCCTTGAAAGCGTCGCAGCGACTATCTATTTTTAGTAGCGAAACGATGTAAACCATACACATTGATGCACGACTTACACGAGTAAATAGCTATACATTTATGTTCCCTTGTCATAAGCAACTACACCTGACACACCAGGCCATACTACACAGAGCAGACAACGCCACATGCCACACAAACTGATGTTGTGCATGTCGTATTCATCAAATGGAGACAAAGCACAGGACATCCGACCATTTTAAATACACACACACACACACACATATATATATATATGACGATATAATGATATAACAATATATAAATAAAATAATATATACCTGTAGCGTGAAGCTCTTTCAGCAACAACACGTAAGCCTCTCGGGCACGGCGTTCTTTTCGCTTCCGCAGTTCACGTGCTCTGCGTCGTTCAGCCTCTGCTTCTTTTTCTCTGTATAAAAAAATGCGCAGAATGGAGGTAGGTAAATAATCGAAACTCTAAAAAACTCATATATACGTAGAAATGAATAAGAATCTTCGAGCATTTGCTGTTGTTGATTGATGTGAACAATTGAACAGAATATGATTGTAAACGCAGAGGTTACACAACGTTTCGATAAATGAAATACAATCACACAGTGATGGTCGTACACCGCACGACACATCACCACACTCTGCTCACTCAGGTGTTAAAATCGCGACGACCATAACACACTGAATCACAATAAACAATATACTAAATCACATGAACAGACTATACTAACTCCCATAAATAGACACTATACTAAATCACATGGATAGACTATACTAACTCATGAATAGACACTATACTAAATCACATAACAACAATGGGCAACTTTTAAACATCACGTTTATGCAGAAATATATATCTATACAAACACATCGCATCAATACACATCTCTCAAAATATCGTCCACACGACGATAGCAGACCAGAAGGCACGCCTCAATACGACATTTGGGAGGAAATCCTAACACATACACACCTTTCAAGTATCCCCAACTCGAACTGTCTTATCGCGGCGATCCGATACTCAGGTATTTGCAATAACTCGAGTAATTGTTCAGCATCTTCTCGTATAATTCTGTGCTTTTCCTTTTCTGCCAATGCCTCCTCGTCCAGATTTTGGTCCACGTTCGATTCGGAATCTGCATCTTTCTCATCCAGGCCGAGTGTTTTGCGGGTTTCTAGCTCCCGATCGACCAACTCGCGCGCCTGCGAACATTGTATATAATTCGGGGATGTAGTGACATTAATTCCACATTTATACTTAACAGGCGAAATAATATATATATATATATATGTGTGTAGAGTATGCATACGAAAATGTACATATTCCAAAATATAGCGATTAATGACCGCTTTCAAAAAGAAAATAAAAGAGGCTATGGGGAAGACGGGCAGCAGAGCCCCGCTAAAAAAATCCCATCTAGTATTCAGGGTCGTGTGCGAACAAGCACGACTACTATTTAAAAAGCACTGGAATAAATGCGGGATATCAGACCTATCAATTCCCACATAATATTTGGAGTTCATCTCGGATCAGACATGAACAAACATACTCACTGCGTACGTACCACAACGGACAAAAATAATACGGGATACGAGACCTACCATTTCCCACGTAGTGATCACAGTCAAGGGTTGCGACTCTAGTACCTCCCGGTATTTCTTCGTGAAGGCGCGGAGGCTCTCCTTCTTGACATTCTGTTGGGGTCAAATATGTAGAGAAATTGAGCTGGAGGATAGTGACATAGTACGGACGTAGACCACGATTGGGTACAATATCGCCAGAGACATGGGACATAAAACGATAGAAAGAGATTTAAATACACACACACACACGTATATATATATATATACCACTATATGTGAATACTAGATGCACACCTTCTCTTCAGTGAGCCGGTCCCTCTGGATGGATTCAAAAATGTCCATAGCAGCTCTCATAGATAACCGATTGAAGCCCTTTGACTCCTGCAGAAGGTCTTCCACTTGACGCCACTTCATATACGGTTTGATATCCGGATGCTCCTCGATTGTCTGCAGAATCGATACCAGCACAATTCCATTTTAATGTATATGTAACGAAATATAGATATATATGTACATGATGTACATACATACACAAATACACAAACACTTGCATACATACATACACATATAAATACAATTATACATACACACACATATATTTATACATATAAAAACTGCATACAACGCATGTCTTATCGATATCGAAGTCGAGTAAAGCTTCTGAAATTATTGTACCTACAACCCACTCAGTCCTATTTTTATTTTCGACCGGGGCAAGCAAGAGTGAAGTATTCATGATCAGCGTTCGGAGAGGCACTTATAGCTCCAGCTTCCAGATAAGACTTCGGTTTCACAAGGTGACAGATCGCGTTTGCGTCGACGCAAGCATGATACACCCGTATGTGATGATATATCATTGGTATACAGATAGGGTAACATACATACATACACACATGTGTATTGTACATAAATGTATGATTTTTATGAATCATTATGCTTATCTACGAATACGTACCCTCCGCAGGCTGTCCCTTGCGTCTCTCTCGGCCTGTATGTCTTCCTCCTTCTCCTCCTTAGCCCGTTGTAATCTGTACTCGTTATAGCCTGATACGTGCAACATCGGGGGCATAGTAGAAAGCACAGAAGGATATAAGAACATAATCTTCATGCCGTCGTAATATGGATAATAAGGAATTCGATAATAAATTATAACCTGAGTAGGTTCAACACAGGAAAGATAAGAGAAAGCATTGCAAGATACGAGAACAGACACTCCGTTACAACATCATAATGGGAATGGAGGATATAATAACAAGAAACCGAGATAGATGCTCGGACATATGTATGGTACACTGCCACAAAAATGAGATACACACACACATACATTTGAAAAATACAATATATATATAATTATATAAATATATATATATATATATAAATATACATATATGGGTCACATTTTCATGCAGTCCCGTTAGAGTGGCAAAATCCCTTCGGCATACATACACACATACATTGCTTCTTTTCGCTGAGTGTCTTCAACGCTCCCCAGCGCACATCGTGCTGGACCAGCTTGGACGCCTGGTCGAAACTATGTCCCGTAGAGCCAATATTGTACTCGGCAAACAGCCCTTTCAGCGCATTCTTAGCCTCTTCTTTCGTATTATACAGGAATCCATCCGCATTAGGGGTAGGTATAATCACTTCGGGTTTGGGTGTGGGTTGAGGCTCCACTTTTGGCTCGGTTGTGGTGACGCTGGGAGTGTCCATCTCCGGCTGCACTGCCGCATAGGATGGCGCTGTGTGGTAGAGGTAGTACGGTATGCTGGTATGAATCAAATGATTCGACTACATGTATATGAACATACATTCCAAACCGGATATTACATATAACCCAACAATCATCCAAACTCGTAAGATAATAACCCGAGAGTTTGACAGCGGGTTCTAGCTTTATTTACACTGTCAATGAGTCATACTGATGCACAGTTGCTTCTACGCTATTAGATCAACTTATACAATGCCATAGTGCTGAAAGAAGCGTATATCACTAGGCTTACGCCACCGCCGAACAAACGCTCTCAAGACGAGTGTACACTTACATAGCAACGTATTGTCTTTAGAAAAAACTATCCACAATAAACCAGGGTAGTACGCATACAAAATTACACAAGAATACATACCCGAGAGTTTGACCGCGGGTTCGAGCTTTATCTGAGCTTTCACAGGCGAGGGAACCACAGGAGAAGCGTGCATAGCAGGACTCATACTACCGCCGAACAAATGAGCTCGAGACGGATGGATGAAACCAGGTGCAGGGGTAGTAGGCTTGACATCTACCGGTTTACTATCTGTGGCATTTACATTTTCGATGCCAGGAGGACCTTCCTCTGCTGCCAAGGTTATAGTAAAATAGAGAGACATACGGGCGTATCTTAAAATGCATCGCTTGTATTACAAACATATACAGGCTCTTAAACAAGCTTCCCTTGTACTACATACATATACATACTCTTAAATATATACAGGGTTGCACTACAGATATTGCAATAGACAGACACAATAGATTATTAGACAGATAATATTGCTAGACATACTCTTAAACATCAATCACTATACACATGCGAGTGCATTGCTAGTCAGACATTACTACAAGCATACTCTCTTATATACATTTCTTGTACTACATGTATTGATATACCTGTGCCGTTGGTCGCCAGACTTGCCTTAGCCTTCCGTTTAAGTTCGATGAGCTCAGTGGGCTCGTTCCAAACGGATTCTTTGGTCACCTTGTTGTAGTAGTACGTTTTCTTATTCTCTGCCTTAAATTCCTTCCACACGGACTGTGCCAGAAGCTTTTCCTCGGCCGTCATCATCTCTTCGGGTTTATCCCACGACGATTGCTTGGTTATATTGTTGTAGTAGTATGTTTTTCCGGCTGAAAAGGCATAGGTGTATATGATCGGTGGAAGGTTAGTATATACCATAAGAGTACACCCTCAGGGGCACGGCTTTGGTATTACTGTAAATATCTAAATCGTGGAAGACGCCAGCTTATTTAACGTATCTTATAGTCTGGTGTTAAGCCCGGATAAGGGAAAATACACACATCTGCAGATGAGGTGAATAAGGTTAGGAATACAAGATAGGAGTACGAAAGAATAGGACAACATAAGTAGTCGGACTCAAGTGTCGAGTCGCACAACGAGCCTAACTACGAACGAATGATGAAAGTGTGTGTATCTGTACCTAAAGACACACGATCAATTGTGTCTGTTGCTTAGATGCCGCATGAGCAACGACATTCAATGTATGACATTTCGAAAGCATTCAAGGTCCCTGTAATACGGTACATCTGAGCGAATATAAGCAAAGAAGGTAATATATCTACTTCAGTACAGTACACACACACACACATATATATATACAAAATATTACATACAATAACGCACACACGCATACATAATGCACACAAACTTACACACACACAAAGACACGCACACGCACGCACATAACGCACACACATATACACACAAAGATACACGTAGACACACACACAGACAATATATATATATATATATATATATACTCTCTCTCTCTCTCTCACACACACACACACATATATATATATAATCGATCGATACACACAAACGCACACGCACAAACAGTATGAACACATACACGCACATATATATAAACATACAGTTACACACACACATATATATATATATATATATATATAGTATGTGTCTGTGTGCGAGTGAGTATATATACATATACACAAATTTCAATTTCAATATAAAAATATTGATGCGTATACACAGACACACTCAAGCACACTTACACACACATAGACACATAGACACAAACACAGACACGGACACACACATATATTTATATATATCAATGTAAGATTCAACACCATCTGTTTGTGTCAACATGAGCACTATATGTCACATACCTCTAATTTGGATTGCTCTTCAATACACTAGTGTAGTTCAAACACGATTGCCACATACACGCAACTTATTGCACACATGGCCACGAGCAATTACCAAAACTTATAACATACACATATCAAACCACACTCATCCTATCTAAAGACTAAATAGTCTCTAACCTGGCGTAGTGTGTGGTGTCCACAAAGGCTTTTCTTCCGCGCGAGGGGGTGGTCCCATACTCGCAGACGTTACTGCTGGGACACCGGGCGCTCCACTACTAACGCTAGGCGATGTATTGTTGACACCTGCCCCCCCCCCACCTACACCGGGAGGACCGGAAGTAAACATGGTGGATCTAATCCCATTGCTATTCGGTCTAATAGTGCCATTATTCATGTTATTCATGGGGTCATTTATCGGATTAGATGGGTTAGCAGCATTGAATCCAGGGGGTGGGCCTGGTGGAGGCCCCCGAAAGGGACCCCCTCCAAAGCCTGGAGGTCCCCCTGCTAGACCACCGGCAATAGGGGGCGGGCCACGTAGCCCACTAGAAAAATCCCTAGACATTGCTGGTGTTTTCTTGGGTGTTTAACGTTTGTATGTATGTGTGTATACGCGCGTATGTTGTATAGTGTGCATGAAATTGTGCATCTAGAAGTGTCGGTATATTATATGTACCGTTATACACGAAAGATAGCACACTGAACCTAAAGATATTCCAGAGACTATGTCGAATACACTTGCAGCTGTGCTTCAACTACAGTGTAACTCCACGCCACTTGTGCATCCACTTCGTTCATACACGACAAGTGCCTGTATTTACTATTTAGCTCTGAATGCTGAGTAGTATTTAGATATATACGAGAGAGATGTTTTTTAAGGAGGCTATGAGAGAGAGTTAAAAATTTATTGTCAACCGCGTTTCGCTTTCATTGTTTTCCGTTTTCTGAAAATGCCAAAAATTGAAAACGGTAACGGAGAGCGTGGGGTTTTTCGCGGCACTTTCGTATTTTTGTTATTTTTTGAAACAAACAAATCGAAATACAAAATATTTGTGTTCGAAGTTCAAAGTGTGACGAAGATTGTCGGCATATGGTACCTCTCGTTGAAAGCGCCCACATGATGACAGGGCTGACCATATTACGTTTAACGTTTACTCTCTTTGAGGCGGTCCTGTATTTTTGATGTGGGTGCAAATTATAATATTTGGGTACTGAGCAGTGAGAACTGTGAGACTGGAGAGGACAGTACGTACGTATTGTATTGTTTTTTTCCTTTTCGTTTTTTCTAAAAACAAACAAAAAAACCACCCGAAGAAATATGCAATGGTCTTATTGGTTAGTATTAAAAAAAAGTTAACATATATATATATATGCCATATACCGAGCTAAAATATATGTATAAATATCAATTCGATTTATATATTCAGTGGTAGTTTGTAAATGTACTCTTTCAAGTCACTAAATCGCTATAAGCCTAAGCCTAAGCAGCTTATGGGAGCACGGTCCGTAAACAACCTGTCAACCCAGACGAATATTATATTTTTAAAAATCTCCAAAACTCAACGCGCACTTGTTCCTTTGCACTGAGTTAGCCACATGAAGGATAGAAGCAACGAATGAATGTGTTATAAAATACGAGATTCCTGATGTAGTCTGTATATACGTTGAGGTATACAAATGCTAATAACTACAGTTCGAATACTCGGAACTTCGATGGCAATACACAACTTGGTTCGGGTGGGAACGAGGTACTCTCGTGTCACGGACTGTCGAATTGGAAGGACACCAACTTTACAATTTGCTACACTGTTTTTCACTCATGAGTCAGATGGAATAAAGAAAATACTTAAGACTAGAATGTGTCAACATGAACTGATTATGGTTCACACCTTAAGCCTCGAGCTAATCGTACTTTCAGGTGTTGTACGTCAGAGTTGCTAAATCCTCGTGCGATAGACAATATCGAGAAACAGTTCTTAATCAAAATACGATATCAGAACAGGCGTCTTTCAAGGTTAGTGTGAATCGTTACTTGCTTACATTTTCCGCCGAAACACACATCAAGGCACAGCCCCCATAGATTGATGCAGAATACAATGTCTTGAAACTGCGTAAATACAACATCGCTTTGAAATAGTATCATAACAATGACATAGCAATACTGGGCCATTGTACGACATCGCATACTTCATATTAAGTCCTATGCTTCTAGAAACACCCCAGGGCCTAACTCTTCAAGCGTGACTATGGAAGGCATAACAAGAAACAAATTTGGAGAATAACAACATAATTTTTGAGACAATCATCTCAATTGTCTATAATAAGACTCAGACAGGTCTGCAATCAATATCATCAAGTTCAAATCTTGCAAATATGGAAACTAACACACTTTATTTCTGTTTGCATAACTATCAGAACAAGGCTCATTGCTCACCAGTCCTTTACGAGTAGCTTGATTTCGATTACTTGACAGCACAAGTGGGGAGTTGTAGAATACATATACAAAAATGTAAATTGTGTGCGCTAATTCATATATATAGACACAAAAACATTCGTTTGTAATTCTTATTCCATGCGTATATTTATGAATACATTTGTATGTGATACGAAAATATATATTGTTTTATTACACATACGTGTGCGTTTAATATTAAATATTTATACAAATTAACACTTGTATATATTAATACCATGTATAGACATACATACACACATAAATACAAACAGATTTACCTGTGCAGGGAGGCTAATAAGACTAGATATGCACATCCAGTATTTGTTAGTACGAGACTAACGCTATGTTCCCACTATCAATAGAATCGAAAACAAGGTCCACATTTCAGAGCACAATACAACTGAAATAAAATGCTTCAAAAAGTTGCACGAAATAGTAGTTACAAAACAATTGAAGAGATAGAGATATTCATACTTTCAAGGACAATCAAGCAAAATGACTTGCACTACATAAGCCATTCCTGATCTAGTTATTTACAACAGCTCTTATTCATCAGTTTTTTTTGCATCTTATTTATTTAAAAGATCAACACAATAACAGAACAATGCATACTTCTCATTAAGCTCTACAAAGGTCTCGTTTTGGTGGACAGTAGAGACCCAATCTTCATATCAAATATACCTAAATATCAATCAAACAGGAGATATTAGATTGGTATGATAGATGGAAAAAAAATCAGATCGAGAGGTAAGACTCAGACATCCAAGGAAGGTCTGCAAACCATCAACGAGTTGTACTCTCTGGTGAAAACTGCGAATAGGAAAAGTTTAATCACTGTCTTAAATATTAGGCAAGATGAAACGACTGCAGATACATACCTTTTAATCCACAGATTGAGGGCCAAAGAAAATCTTCATTTATAGCAGCAATTCTTCATAGTAAAACCTGAAATGTAAAAGAATAGAAAATTAATACAAGAACAAAAATCCAAAACGAAGAACAAACAAAGGGAGGTTCATCAGAAAAGAAATTGGCTTGATACAAGTATCAATAGTATTCTCGTCATTGGCGTAGGACGGGGAAAGAAGACATCAATTGAACATATAACTGCTTCTTGGTACATATTTGACCACACACCTTTTCCGAGCCAATAAGCCGACAGCATAGTCAATACGGTGAACCTGCGAAATAACAATACATTTATGAGACAAATTTTCAAAACAGATAGAATAATGTATTTAATTTTTAAGGCTCAGACATCCAAGGAAGGTCTGCAAACCATCAACGAGTTGTACTCTCTGGTGAAAACTGCGAATAGGAAAAGTTTAATCACTGCCATTTAACCAATTTGAAGATATAATAGATCAAACTTACCAGGGTTATATATATATCCTCGGCAGCAGCTCTGATCGTTCGATAATCAGTATGCACCAGGAACTGCACAAGGACAATCGGGTAAAGATATGAGAATATACTCAACATATATTTATTCGGATTTTAAACATTTAACAATCAGGCAAATAGCGGTCAGTCAAGAAATTGGCTTGATACAAGTATCAATAGTATTCTCGTCATTGGCGTAGGACGGGGAAAGAAGACATCATTCCTATTCGCACAGTACACATTATTAATCATTCGAGGGTTAAACTCACTTACCAATAAGAAAAGCAGTAACAGCCAACGAATCCATTGTCGGACGAGTAGACGCATCCAACCAGCTCTAACTCGCATCCAAAATCCGGCACACACAATGATATTTCAGGAATGGCTAGAACTACAACATACATGCAATTTTTTCTAATATCCTTGTCTTAACAAAACCAAAGAACTGTGCAGCCGGTTTGATACGAAGCTAGTCCTAAAACTATACAAGTCCGGTTCTTTATTTAATATTTTGAATCAACAAAACTTAATCGAAAAGTCCTGTGAAGAGAAAAACAGACGGATAGATCTTATTAGTTACTACAACATACTTTGAAGCATACAAGTTGATACACAAAACACACAATCAAAAGTAAAATCAGGTTGTCAGAGGTTTATCATCATAACACACCATTGGGTTAAGGCAAACTGTGAAATTTGTCTCATCATTTTCTACTTGTGCATGCATCACTTTTTGTGGGAGTCCATAAAACGCAATCGAGAACGACAGCGTGCCAAAGTAAGGTATTTTGTCAACACATTCAAATACATACCGAAACCCATGTCCTCCTCTTCGGATTCTTCCTCAGGCTCGGGCTCGGCAGCCTTCTCTGCGGCAGCAGGGGCATCACCAGAAGCAGGTGCGGCACCAGCGGCAGGGCCAGCAGACGCACTTCCTACAGCTGATAGAAGCTGGTTGACATCAGAGCCACTTAGAGCCTTTGAGAAAAGACCGTACCAGTAACTGTCGATCTTTACGCCAGCGGCGGAAACGATCTTCTCGATGTTCTCGGTGCTGATCTCAGCATCATCATCGTGAAGGATGAGAGCGGCGTCTATTAAGGCAAGATAAAATACAGGAAATGTGATAATGTAAATACATGTTCCCTTGTACGTTCGATAAGTCTTTATTGTAGCCAGGCAGATTCAACTTGAAGAACATCACGAACACGCATGCGATGCATTCTCGACAAAAGTAAACCGAGTTTAGGCGAGCGAACTACTAAGGTAGCTAGAAGATCACAAGAAAAGCAGGGCGTGAAAGAAAAACTTACATGAGCAAGCTAATTCGGCGATAGACATGTTTGTAGATTGACGCTTCGCGGATGTAGTCCGTAAGTTATGGTTACGCTTAGCTTTTGTTATTAACAAAAGAACAACACCATCAAAAGGATTGTATTGTAATAGCGTGTGCGTTTCTTGTAGTTTTGGCTGTTTAACGCGGCCCGAGGTTTCGTAGGTAGTACCAGCGCCGCACCGCGTGTGTAACTATTTTTTCCAAATAATTTATTTGAGACTCAGATCAATACAATGTAATAAATATTTACAACAAGTCAACTGCGCAAAATCACAAATTCAGTTGTGCCACAAAAACTATAAAAGGTCCGAGGGAACAACCATGGTTTTTGTTTGTCCAAAAAAGTTTGATACAGCTAAAAGCTAAAACCTAATATTTGCTGCAGTCAGACGGTCCACTTTCAAATTCGGGACAATTTGAATTGTATGAGACCTGGAAGCTTGACCTCTTTAGATGGAGGGCCTTCAAAGTTCAAAGTCCATATACAGGTAGAGTCATCAGTCCCTCTTATGAGAAACTAAACACTTTTCACAGGGGACAAATGGCCCAATGTTCTACCCCCCCCCCCCCTTTTTTTTTTTGGAAATAATGCCTACAGACCAGGCCACGAGTGACGATACACATGCAACTGGCCCAGGAGAACAATCGTTCTGTACAATTCCATAATAGACACGCGCGGCAAAGCTCTGCCCTTTTCCGAGTTTTGATCATTTCCTCTCGGTACACATTTATGTGCCATTGGTAACTAGCTAGCGTAAAACGGATGGTATTTAGTGCTCTATTTTCGTATTTGCTGAGTGAGAGACTGAGTGCCTGTCGATTATAATTTACCATCATCAATATTCAATAAAGGAGTCGAGTCTATACGATAGTTTGTATAAAGTACATTCCCTTGTCGAATATTAGTCATTCAACCAAACGCAGTATTCAGTAACAGTTGAATATTCAATATGCCTCAATCAAAGAAGGATATAAGGAATGCCCAGCAAAGAAAGGCCAAGGCCGAGGGAACTGAGACAAAGCTAACAAAGAGTGGTCACCCTGTCAAGGCGGAGAAGCCCAAGAACAAGTGCATGAAGTGTCTGAAGGAGTTTGTCATGCATCCTAAGAACAAGAAAGAACAGGTACGTGTGGAAGTTTGTCCAAGTGTGGAAACTTAGCTATAAGCAATTTGTCGTGGGGGGAGGTTGCCGTATGTCGTGTCACGTTATGTCATCACTGTCAGCGTCCTGGTAATGCTGTTTTTTTATAAATATTTATGGCATAGTTGCTTCTTTTTGTTCACAGCACTTTGTAAACAGGTAAGCCTTTAGCATGATGGCGTTAAGCGGTATTCAAAGCTCATATTTTTACAATATCAAGTTGCGCATTACCATTTATATTGTCGAGAACCTTACGGATTTAAGACTGTATATTTATTTTCAGATCGAGCACCACGCCAACAAGCACCCCAAGGAAACTTTCGACGCCTGTTTCCCAGGATACTAAATGACACAACCCACCTAGAGGAGGCCGCCAGAGCCCGAGGCTAATGCACAAACTTATATATATATATATATATAAATTTAATATATGAAAGGGGAAATATTCAAATATGAAGGCTTACGAGCGTCGGCTAAAATATGCCGCGGGTTTTGGCTTCCCATGAAAGCCGGTAGTGCTGCTGACACTACTACTGTATTCAAACAGTCTAATTTGTTCAAAACATGAGAAGAACTTCTAGATTAAAACCAATTAACTTATTTATCATAATTTCAACGTATATCGACACGCACCTGCTAATGCAAAGAGTGCTTGAAAAATCATTGACGCTTGTTTGTAGTCTGTGTGACGCTCGTGTTGCATCTTGCATGTGCCATTATCAGCTTGTGAAGCATAACTTTTTTACCAGTTATGAGCGGACAAAGTATCATGCAAATTGGATGGTATACACATAAAACATGTTTATATAGATATATACTGTATATAAATATATTAAAAACGTATATACGTATATATTCAAAAGCACACACACGTACACAATATATATACTGTATATAAATATATTAACAAACATATATATATATATATATGAACATGTCCATTTATACGTATATATATACATATACATACCCATAAATATATATAAATATCTATTTATATATATATATGAACATATATATGTTAACGTATATTTGTATGTATATATATACATATATATATATATATCACATCTACATATATATTACATCTACATACACAAATACGTTCATGCATACATCTATTTATATATATATGAACATATATATGTACGTATATATGTATATATGTATGTATATATATACATATATATATATCACATCTACATAAATATTACATCTACATACACAAATACGTTCATGCATACTTCTATTTATTTATGTATATGTATATATATGGATGTATATATATATATATGGATGTATATATATATATG
>NW_014040208.1:13339-16895 GCF_001186125.1 Sphaeroforma arctica JP610 | reverse complement strand
ATGTGTGTGTGTGTGTAATCGGAGCATGTCATTCATATATCACATAGACCGACAGTCATCGATAAGTACATACGACTGTGTGGTTAAGTTCGATTAATTCTACTGCATGCAAGGAAATGGGTACTAAATAGCTCATCCTATAGATTAGTGTGCGTACTGAAATTCCAATCCTGTGAGTTTAATAAGGATATGTTTAGTTGATATACCTCTGTGAATGAAGTCGACGGATCTATAGATGAGGCTGAGTGACGTTGAGAGGACATTTCAGTTTGTCAGAAAAAGAATATTGTTCACATATCTGGTTGCACTAAAGCTTAGACATTGATCCTGTTCATGTTTAGCCTGTGAAGATTAACTGGTGTATTAGTTTTTTTTGTCTGGGAATGTGCCTTGTCGATTTGAAGTCTCGTTTATATTTATATTTCACATATTAAACTTCATCCGTAACAAAAAAAATTTTAAATGCATAAAATAAACAGACAATCCCGGGTACAGGGTTTTTGGGTTATGGCGTTATGATTGCGCTCCTTGCCCGGCAGCACTGGGGCGGAAAGTCTCTGAAATCTGAAGTCTGAAATAAATCACACGGCTAATATATCACGGCTGGGCCTAGGAGCATGGGACTGCTGACAGTGCCGAGTGGGACACGTCAATGCGGCTTGGGGACTGAAAACGTTATAATAAATGTCCAACGGACTCGTTCGTTCTACCTCATATTTTACTTTTCATTCTACTAGAGATGGTAATATGAATAAACATATTTTGAATATTCACTTCTATCTCTCGGTCAGTAGTTGTGATATTTATACTTTTCTCTAGTAGTAAAAGTACAGGGTCATGATAATTTATAAGAAGGGGCCCTCTATGCTTTAGCCTGCCCTACACGTTGCAGACCAAATTATCTGCCTTCGTGGTGAAGAAATAGGGAGTATTTAGGATCTTAGGGATTGTTCAATTATTAACGCTTTCAGTGTACAATAAAGTCGGCAATCACGCAGCTCCCAGCCCCAGAGGTAGGTATACTCCAACTGTCTCAGAAGGTCATCATGCAGGATTCATATCACTATTATGTACAGATATGTGAATGACATACTTTAAGTCTTTACTTATTACCGAACTACAGCCTTCTTGATAAGTTTAATATAGTGTGGGATGATGGCAACAAGGTGGAAGCACGAGCCAACAGCAAATGTGCTGAATTGTGCTCAACTTCAGGGTAGCTATAACAAGGAGGGGGTGAATACCCGATTCTAATTCAACACAGCAGCAGTGTGAGTTACCATTGTCAGCTACGTTTTTAGCATGGACTCAGTTGCCTTTTATATTAAGATCCAGCATTTGCTGACTTGCTAAATCGTTACGCACAGCGTTCGGTTGCGGAAGTTTTGAAAGTTACGTAAATAAATAGGTGATGAGTACTTCAATTTGTACGAAAAATCATCTGATACGCATTATGAGATTAGTTAAGACTGCGACCACTATTATAGTCTGACTTTAGGTCTTGCGACTACTATGTCTAACGTATACGTCTGACGCGTTATCCTTGCGACTTAAAATTGCGACCACTACACATCTGACGCTTATGCATGCGACCATTAAGTCTGACGCTCAACCTTACGACTCGTCTCATGTCTGACGTTAAACCTTGCGATTTTTATGTCAGACGCCCAGCTGACGCTTATACCTGCGATCCATAAGTCTGACGAAGGCTGCGACCATTAAGTCTGACATTTAGTCTTGCGACCACTAAGTTTGACGCATATGTCTGACGCCTTATCCGACTTGAAATCGCGACCACTAAGTCTGACGCTCACGCATGCGACCGCCAAGTCCGACGCTTACGCGTACGTCAGTTAAGTCTTAACCAATCTCCACATAATTGCATACGTACTGGCATAGGGTTTGACCCACCATGATGTAACGAGCAACTACATTACTACAGAAAGGAAAATGGTCTGAAAATGAGTGCAGTACTGTAGGGCACTACTACAGAAAGGAAAATGGTCTGAAAATGAGTGCAGTACTGTAGGGCACTACTACAGAAAGGAAAATGGTCTGAAAATCTAGGCCTGCAGGCTGTACTGCCCGCGACAGGCTTGCATATTGACTATACATTACAAATAAAATAAACTTGCAAAGTTCTGCGCGACCAAAAAGCTTTTTTCCGTTCACGCAATCAAATCAATACAAATATGCGCGCGCCAAATTGCTGGCCACAAATAGCTAATATTTTGTGTCTAGCTGCTCATTTCGAATTCCTCCTCACCAACAAGCCCAACAAAGCTATCTATTTTAATTATATTCAAATAAGAATATATATATTTATTTTTTAGGTTGTACTTTCGTGTGGCTGCACACATTCAGTCATCACTGCAGAGGCTACTGCTAAGTATACTGTACTATGTATACCGATAATGCTTTCTGAAGTAAATATTGATATTCGTTATACCTCACGTAAATTCCACAGGCTTCAACAAGCTCGTAAATCAGTACTCTAGAGGTTAATTCCGAACTATTAGCAAACGCTGCTTGGATTAAAGAATCACTGTCATGGGCATACACAAAAGTAGCTAAAAAAAACTGCATGTATTCCACACAGTTCTCTATAAACTGCCGGCAAATTGTAAGTATACGAACTATATCGTGCTTCTTTGCTTTATTCTTTGCCAGATTAACAAGCGGACAAGCTGGCGTCTACTATTTTAGCTGTAGGAATTCTGGCATTATTTTTTTTACCTACAGCGCAACGAGGTATGTGAGGTTTTGACTGATACACTAGTTTGTGTTCACTGTATGTGACAGAGATTAAGTGTTACAGCTTTGTCCTGATAGCCGCTCAACACATTATACATACCAGGAACTACTTAGTAAACGTCTATGCGTGTCTGGGTTCACTTTCGAAGCGTTTTAAGGATATGCGTATGTATGTTCGGGAATGACAACCTAGTCTGCATTCATTGTAGTTGACAACGGTAGGGATAATATGGTATTGAAGCGTGTAACATGACAAAGACCGGAAAAACTTTCAGAAATCGTGTGTTTTTTACGAAGTTCACTTTTCACCTTTTTGTACGTATTCTGACTTACTCGCATGAATACATCACCTAGTTTCCCTGCAACGGGTAGAGATGAAGCGATATATCATGTCATCAAACATCCTTATATATTATTGGCCAGGAAATACTCAGGAAAGGTGTATTTATCGTCTAACTCTAAATGTGTATAAGATCACTTTTAACCAATGCTAATACACTCGCAAAAACACATACAGCCACAGTTGGTTGAATATAATAGTTTATGAAGGTTTCTACTATAAATGTTCAGCTGCTGTACCTGCCTCAAGAAGCCTTTTCGTTGGCGGAATGTTTAAGCGTAGCGGGATATACGATAGAGAGATAAACGGGAGGTGTTAATAGTATTTATTCGAACGTTTTCTCTCTTGTATTATGTTGCACGTATTCTCAACGGATAGTATTCAAGTTATATATATGTATATACTATATATATATATATATATATATATACGACACACGCACATACACACACACACACACAC
>NW_014040208.1:6469-11367 GCF_001186125.1 Sphaeroforma arctica JP610 | reverse complement strand
TACATATAAAAGATTGCGCTTTTTTTATAGGTTTGAATGCCTATACGAGTAAAGAAGCGGTCTCTGAAAGATGAATTCGATTTTATTTGTGTCCCAATTAGCATTCACAAGCATGGGGGACTTTGCACTAGATCTCGATCTGGATTTGGACTTAGATCTGGATCTGTCAATGGATGAGAGTGAAGACGATGACTACTTCTCTCACAAGTTGAACCCTGAGGTAGGTATTGTTTGTTCAGACGTTCTTTGCTTTATACGTGTATTATCGATGAGTACCAAATAGGTTTAAACTTCTGGAAAAGGTAGTACACTTTTATAATACGCTATCTGCTGCGTGAATATATGCGATGGGAGTTGGTCACCTTTAACTATATACATGCATACATCTAATATGCTCATATGTATATGACACTCGAATCGAAATTCGATGTGTATCCTTTTCTCCGCTACAATCATATACCTATTCATGTACATAGTCTATGTAACGATTTGCACTTGTATGCATGTATATGCAAATATTTGGTACTCGAACATTTGATTTGTATGATCTGAGAGTACCAGTTTTTGGGCTCAAAATTTGTTCCATATATATACATTTATCCATCCTGTCCATCCGTTGTGTGTGAGACCCTTAGACTAGTTATTCATGTCAGTATGTGATGGTCCCAAGACCATGTATGCATTGTAAGTATCAAGGTATGTCTGCCTCGTTTCCATTACCAAATGTGGAAATGAAGCAGCTTGTATAATCGCTTACTTATTGTCAGAATGCCTACATGACCCACTATATGTACATGAATTTTTATTAAACTATAAAATTTCGATTCAATATTATTCAGAAAATTTGATATCTTTGGATTAATGAAATTATTTATTTGGCTAAATCAGGGGTTCAAAGCTGACCAATCAATGACAGACGGAGCTCGTCTTTCGAAGGCGCCGCATGGAGAGATTGCGAGTGTGGCGGCAACAGCAAAAGCGGTACGTACGCCGACTGCTGATCACAGACTTGACAGATGTCTTGTTAGGATGCACATACGCCTTCGTGATAATTTGTGTTAAAGAAATTCGCCCCATCACGTGCAAAAGGGGACAAATTATGTGGAAGTTCTCTTAGTATTGTCAATGGGTGTTGAGATTTTGAGTGTGTCGCAGCAACGCGAATGGGGTATGTTGCTGACTGCCAATCGGATATTTAACATATGGCTTGTATTTGAGCAAGAGTTGTGCACCTTCTTATGGATTAGTACTGAAGGGTACTGCACAATTATGTAGAAATAATCTTATTCGTTCTGGAAGTACTCGGAGTATTGTGAGTTTGACCTTGACGGTGGTTATAGCACAATGACATCTAGTATCATTTATCATCACGAAAAGTGTTCAATGTATATTGGTGTCAAATATACCAGTTATATTGGAACAGGCTCAAATAGAATGTATATATCGTTCCAATTTTTTGATATAATTTTCATTTTAACGATTGTACAGAGTCCGACACCAGAAAGCCAGGCATCCAGCGAGGAAACCTATGCGAACGCTATCGAGAAAGAATCTACTGTTTGGGATGCGATGAGCAGTTGCAAGCCTCGCTCATGTTCTACAAACGTCGTCGAGTGTCCTACCAATAACTCCGCGTTTTCTACAAACGGATATCAGAGCGCAACTACAACGACATTTGAATCCACAGACCACGCGGAACCAAGTTCACAGACTGCAACACCTAGTAGCTCAGTATGTTCTGACGGGGGCCAACTACAGCTGGATTATCGTATATCGGACAAATCAGGCATGTATCAGAATAGAACTCTTGAGGAGGACTTGAATGCGGCCGACATTCTCCAGGTTTGTCCAGCTCGATTTTCTCTCATATAAATTGGTAGAACGTATGTGTGGGCAACGAATGATCATTCGTTTCGCGTGAACGCTAATGTTGAGTTGCAAACAGTGATGGGGACGTGCTAATATTAGAGTCGCAGTGCTCAGACTCATACATCCGTGAACCATATTTGTGATAAGATTTGCAGGCTTCGTAAACGATGTTGTATATGTAATGGTTGGACGGGCGCACGCATTTTGTAAACAATTGCATCCACTGATAATCGCGTATGCTTCATCTGGTGTATTTGGTATGAGCACACTCTTCGTGATGGCGGGCTGTGAGTGGATTTCTCTGAGATTTCTGCTGACGCTATCCGTTTTGTTGTCTACTCGACATTCATTTCTCCTTAGCCTACTATTGTTGCATGCGCGCATATATGTACACTTATGCTTTTCTCCTAGGTAGGTACTCCTCAATCGCAGACTTCTAATTTTGTATGAACTGGGATTCATAATCAAAATTGAAGAATGATTCGTGGGTGACGTACCGTCTTTGTCCTGTATTGTAAATACTATCTATTATTATAACTTACAAGTACCTTCACCTCTCTGCAGTCACTGTGCCATCCCCGGGTGAACCCAACCACAATCCAACAACCAGATCCGGCCGCAAACAGTCGGGTCCTACCTAAAGAAGACGCATACTTGGAAGCCAACCCATCATCAGAGACTCTGGGATACTGTGGGGATGGCCGTGATAGTTCTCCAGACAACAGTGATACACCACACAGCGCTAAGCGAGATTGCGATACATATTTTGATACTGGTTCACCCAAGCGTATGCGCACCACGCCCTGCACCAGGAACGGTCAAGATAAGGCGGTACCGGACAGGGCCAGGCAAATCGCCTCGACAACGAGCGATTGTGGAGCCTCAGGTTTATATAGCAGCTCTAAGACGGATGGGTGTGCATATGGAGCTGATACAAACGAGTATGTGAATGCTGATACTACAAATGAGTGCGGAAACTCATTCAAGACACACGAGAACGAGGCGCAGATAGAAGGGTATAATGCCCCAGTTGCCAGTGCCGGTGAGTCGGAAGGGTCTGTGATGAATAGCAGTGTGGACACTACAATAAGCCCTACATCAAGTCCACTCAGCACTGCTGCTGAGATAGCCTCACCTATCCCGGCTGTAAGGGGCGGCGTCCCTTGCACATTCGCACCCAAACGATCAGGTGTGAATGCATACGCATCTATTACTAGCACATCGGCACTATCTACTAATAGGACACTGGCATGGGACATGTCTACAGACGCAGATCTCCGCTTCAAACAGCCGTTTGACAGCGTATCCCCAGGTACAACTACGGTGACACCTGCTATGGCCTCGGTGTACATGAGCACGCCTCGAAGTTCGGCTCCAGGTGTCAAAGCAAATTTATATGACCATTCCGATACAGGTTCACATGATCAAGTAGACACAAGTATACACGATCAAGGTCACCCAGAGACATGTGCGCATGATCGTTTAAACACGAGCATACTCGATCATGGTCATGCTTCATCAGCTACACATACAGCCAGCAATTCGATACATGTGACAGTGCCACAGGCAAAAAGTGTGCACGTGGGCTCACATTTGGAGACGCACAGACAGCCGAGTGGAAATGGGCACAACACTGTGTGTTGCGAGACCCCATCGCTGTCGAATGTGCGGAAGTCGTTCACTTTCGATGGACATGTAACAGGGTCGAAGACGTCAGGTAGCGATGTTGTAAAAAGCGACAGTATAGGGAGCGATATTGTTGGTAGCAACGAAGCTTCTAGTGTATCTGTGAGTAGTAATAAGTCCGCCAGCGCAACTGTGGGTGGCTTTATGACTCTAAGTGCAGCCATGCGTGGGTATATAACTTTGATTGCGAGTTCTGGTAACCCCACGGGTGCTGTGGGTGGCACCACTGTAGAGAGCCCTGGTATTTCTAGCTCCTTTGAACGTGTATCGAATGCTTCGACAACAAGCTCAGAAAATTTAAGTACGAGCGAAGATGGACCTAAGCGTGCGAACAAATTTATGGG
Organism: Sphaeroforma arctica JP610; assembly: GCF_001186125.1. Taxonomy (NCBI): domain Eukaryota; class Ichthyosporea; order Ichthyophonida; genus Sphaeroforma; species Sphaeroforma arctica. The sequence continues at coordinate 7,468 of NW_014040208.1, read as the reverse complement.
CAAATTCAATACGTCGAATGCAAGATCAAACGAACCTATGACTGGCTCCGCTCCGTCGAGCGCTAGTAATCCGCCTAAATATAGTTTGCAGGGAGTAGATTCTAAATCTTGTACGCCATCGGCCAGTGGATTGAATGGTGTGTTTGTGTATTTGTGTGACCCATCATTCTGACCTACTGCGATATTCACCACTGAACGGTATCTAAGGCTAAATCAATAGGTGTTAATCATAACTGATGTATATGTATTATGCTCCTACAAAATCCCACCTAATTACAGGTATTGACGCAAGGCCCCGCCCTAAGCCACCCATCGGGAAAAATGGAGTTATTGACATGACCCAAATCAACAAGAAATACCGAAGATCTACCATTGTGCGCGGCAGTGACTGCAGTGTCCCCTTCGCACGCCGAGGTATCGACCGAAAACTGGACACTCTCACCTCCAGCCAAAGCGTACCCGGGCTCAAGAGTGAGACAGACTTTTCTGGTGCCAAACCCGGGTCTAAAAGTTCTACTAGTTCTGCTAGTAATAGCGACGTACCTCTGAGTGAGATGAGAGCGAATGTCGCAGGCAAAGCTGATAATGAACCGTTTGTAGCTGGGTTGAGAGAACACATTGGCATTCCGCCTGGATCAAGCAATACTCACACGACAGGCCCTAACAGGTCTGGTAGTAGAAGTGATTCTGATTATCGTAGACCTGATAGTCAACGTTATAAGACCGGTGTGAAGGAGGAGAATCAACCGACACGCGTGTTTACATCAGGTGCCAAGACGGAGTATTCCCCAAAGCAGGAGAATATGGACGAGAACCTGAGCTTCTTATTCGGTCAGTACAAATTTATTTTTGATATTGTGGTATTTTATGCATGCACACATACGCACACACACACACACATATATATATATATAAATTTATATCTGATATTGTGGTATTTTATACATGCACACATACGCATACACACACACGCACACACACGCACGCACACACATGTAT
>NW_014040208.1:1045-4875 GCF_001186125.1 Sphaeroforma arctica JP610 | reverse complement strand
TATATGTGTGTGTGTGTGTGTGTTTGTGTGTATGTGTGTAAGGGAATGTGATACCATTATACTAAGGATCTCAGCTGTAGGATATTTCTGTATGCCTTTCGATGCTTGTGTCCATTCAAGGTGTAAATATTGTATTAGGGAGTTATGATACCAGTCGTGTTTATTGAGCATAACTTAATTTTGCGCCCTATGAATGTCATTTAGGCAAGACGGTCCAAGCCATCACTGTGATGATGTCCAATCCGGGACACACCCTAATTGTGCTACCCGTAGCTGTTGTGAGTCAGTGGGTGCAGGAGATACGATGCATGGTAGGTGGTAATTGCGATACGATGTAAGGTACGTGGCAATCGCTTAAAACTGTACATTTAAACCCTAAGATCCTGTTAGAATATTCATTTATCAGTTTATGTACATGCGTATGTATATTATATCCTTGTTGTGCCAATGGTATGGTACCAGGAGCTACAGAAACAGGTAGGCACGTAATATCTTCGAAAATGGAGATTGTGGAAATCTGGTTGAACAAATAGCCATACATATTGTGCTGTACATGGTACAAAAGGAATAGTAGATACTATCAAACTATATGGAGTGATAGCATATGCACATGAGGTCGTTTTTCGTGTATATTATAACCTTAGCGACTCTCATACAGCTTGCGAATTACTGAATGATAGTAAGGACCCAAGTTGTTATCTGTCTAGGGATGTGAGCTTTCAAATTAATCTTCCATTTTTCTTAATTACGATCTTGATTGGACAGAGTAAAATAAAACTGATGATGGATATCTCACATTCTTGTTGTAATGCTTCTAGACACGCAGTCTGTACATGAAGGCCTTCATTTGCCACTTATCTAGTTTCGCTGTCAACGGCAAGTGCTTTTAACTACTTTCGTTGTAGGCGTCCATATACAACCCAATATTCTGCGGTTGTAATCACTTCTTTTTTTTACTATGTTGGTCAAAAAGCGCTATATCACAAGGTAGCGTATTTCTATCACATATGGTTTAACCGTTTCGAATAGCGTACGCCGTTAGTATACTTTTTCCCCTTCATTTATAATTTGATGAGTCCAAGTATTGATAAGAGTGTTCATATGTACTTATCGCACATGACGACATTCTCGCACATTTTGTATCACAGAGTAACAACACACTGGAGGTGTGTATATATCATGGAGCCACAAAGACAGGAGTGCAGCGAAGACTGGAGGCGAACACATATGCCAGGCCCACGATTCCAGATGTCGTACTTACTACGGGCGGTACACTAGCGGGAGAATATAAAGCCTATCAGAAGGTGGGGCCAACCGATGGAGGGGATTTTTTTTCTTGTAATTTGCTGTATATTGGTGGTTGAGTGCTCGCGTTTCGCTGATAGGTACGTATGAATGCGTAGCAGGCTAACCTACATCATATGAACGAGTTCATAGCTGTCAACACATACCTGAGATATTATTAGTTCCACGCCATCGCAAGTGTGTATATACATATATTACTACATTCAACTTCTCTCCAAATTTTACGCGCAAGTGTAGTATTGGTGTCAAGCTAAGGATTTACATGTTGTGCTTTTTCGATAATGTCATGTTCTCTTCCTGCGATTCTATCTCTTTTGACCTCCATTTCTATCGAAGCGTTGATGCTCGCGCGTAACTAGTTTGATATTGTCCCTATCCTTGCAACACACTCAACGAAATATATTTATTCTTTGATACTTCTCATCCTCAGGCTTTGGAGAGCTATGAGATTGACAAGAAGAACGGTATCAGATCACCAAAGCCCATGAAGCCTCCGTTGTACAAAGTACGATGGCACAGGATCATATTTGACGAGGCACAGGTACATGTCTATTAGCTGATTGTACGTTTTGCATAACTGCGTTTACGTAATTGACAGTTGATCGTACGCTTTAATTAAGTGTGCTCTAGATCACCTGAGCCTATGGCGCTACCTGTCTGTAATATACGATGGAATCGAATCATGATTGACGAGGGACCGATATGTTTTGCATCAGCTGAGCGTACGATTTTTCTATTTGGGTGTACGTTTTCATCAGTTGATCGTTCCTGTTTCTTAGTTGAGCGTGACAGGGCCCGCTAGGGTTTCGGACTGGCAAGCTGTGCTCATAAACTCACAAGGCTTTATCATATATTTCTAGGTAATTAAGAACCGCAGGAGTGGTCGCGCTCAAGCTGCCTTCAAGTTGAAAGCGCAGTATCGCTGGTGTCTCTCGGGAACGCCTATACAGGTTGGTATACCAAATATCGGTACTACAAGTACTCTTTTTGGCCATCAGTAGCCGACACAAGTAGATATGTCTTCTATTGATCTTACATAAACTTGTTTTTTGGCGATCGTAGTAGCCGGAATAAGTAGATATGTATACTAATGATACTAATGGTACTCCTGTGAATTTTCGATCACCGATATTAGTAGGTATAAGCGTCAACTATATCCTAGAACTCGATTAGGCAGATACAAGACTGGCGATATGACTACTTTTTTATTTAATTTTTCTTGTGAATATAGGTAGAAATAGATTACTTTGACTTTACAACTACTTTGTTAAATACATTAGCCATTGATGGTGGGTATATGCTGATTTTATGAATACCTTTTAATTATAATTTGCCGATAAGGGTATGTATATAATTTTACTTGTTTTCATATTTACTATGTTTGATCTTTAGTAGCCGAATTAGGTAGAAATATGTTAGCAACAATTGCACACGTACGTCGTCGGTCCAAGTAGTATATACTCATGTAAGTGTCATTTGGCTAATTCTCGTGATAGCAAGATCGGGACGGGCTTCTCATCATCACAGTAGGAATAGTCATTGCTTCGTACAAAAATTAGAAATAGTAGCAAAATAACTCTTCGTGCTGGTATTTGCACATGACTTCGATATCCCACGCCGATGGCATTTATATCATGTATTTGGCATTTACCCTATGCTAGACCGACAATTATCTGATACAAGACTGGTAGTTCTCCTATGTATGATTGTCATATTTCTTATGCAAAATCGGATTATACATATGGTCGGAGTTAGCCCCTCTCACTTTTTGCTATTCGTTCCCTACGGTGATTGAATGTAATTCCAAAACTGTCTTCATTACAAAATATTGGCATTCAGATTATTTTGCCCTGTACAAGGTCGTCATTGATTCTAACATCGTACCCATCATCCCACAGAACAACCTGGAAGAACTGTACTCTCTCCTGCATTTCCTGCAAGCCAAGCCCTACGGAGATTGGCTGTGGTTCCAAAACCATATCGGTACTGGGTCAAAATCCAGTGTGATCACCAAAGCGAAAGCTAGACGATTGCAAATTCTCATGCAGATGGTGTGTCTCAGACGTCTGAAAACACAGACGAATGACGAGGGCAAGCCATTGGTGGAGATGCCCAAGAAAACGGTGGTACAGGAAGAACGATCGGTATGTACGTACGCATGTTTAGTTAACTGGTTGTCACGATTCATGTACTTGGGAAATTGACCTCCAGGTGCATATTGAATTGCGATACAATATGTTTTTAATAACCAAAACTTGTTAGGCCGATATAGTTCGCTACATGTTATAATTTTTGAAGTTGGCGATACATAAACAATCGATTTCTCTAAAATCGTTCTGTTTATATCTCTTGCAGTTTGGCGAGGCCGAGGAGGACATCTATAAGTACCTACTCGAGAGCAGTGTCCGGAAATTTACTCACTATGCAAAAGCAGGTAATGTATTATAATATTTTGGATGGTATCGGTATATATATATATATATATGTGTGTGTGTGTGTGTGTGTGGTGTGTGTGTGTGTAGTGT
>NW_014040208.1:0-672 GCF_001186125.1 Sphaeroforma arctica JP610 | reverse complement strand
TGTATGTATGTCTCTATGAATAAATGTATATATGTATATATTTACGCTTCCATGTAAAAAAACCACTTCTGCATATACCCTCTATATTCAGGTACAAGCGTGCTTACTACCGAGGAAATACACAAGCTTTTAGGCCCTGTTCAGGTACAACGACTGAAACAGAATGCGGGAGAAGAAACTTGCGCCATCTGCAAAGATGTGGCGGAGCTGATGTGTGTGACCATTTGTGGCCACATCCATTGTACTGAGTGCATGGATGAACTCCTATCGAGGTGTGTCGTATCGTTGCGATAGGTTACCGTGATTGATATATACATATACATGCAGATATATATGTATGTATGTATACGCTATACAGAGCTGATGTTAGCAATTTTCTGTGGCGAATTCCCCTGTGCAGAGTGCTTGGCCTAGTGGATGTCGAGATATGTTTAGTCCGTTTTAGTTCCTTGTCATGCTTACACACTAATTGTGTGTATGCAACCAGATATATTTGTATAGCATACACAGTATGTCATAAGTATATTTTAGAAAAAAGTGGTGTCATGCTTAAGAAAAAACATTGCTTTTGCAAAATCATCACCTCTAGGCTGTGCAGCACGCAATTCTGTAGTAGCCTTTTATCTCCCTTGGTCGCTCGATGAAGAGATGAATACCCTCAGGTCCACTTTT
>NW_014040209.1:83554-85050 GCF_001186125.1 Sphaeroforma arctica JP610 | reverse complement strand
TAAATAATAAGTAGAGAGACGTACGTTACTATATATATATATATATATATATATATATATATATATATACGTATACATACATACATACATACATATATACATACATACATACAAACATACAGTCATACATACATACATACATACATACATACATCCATACAAACATACAGTCATACATAGATACATAGATACATAGATACATATATACATATATACACACATACATACATATATACACACATAGATACATACATAGATACATACATAGTTACATACATACGTACATACATACATACATACATACATACATAAATACATACATACATACATACATACAGTGTGATTATAGAAACGTACACTGTATTCCCACTTCACTCAAAATCACTGTAAAACTGCAACTTGCACAATCGAGTACTAATAGTGCATATCACATATGCACAACAATACAAAACTCAAAAGTTCAATCAGCTGATCCTGACTCTGGCGACTCTCACTACTCATGAACACCTCCTGGGGAAAGTGAAAAGGCACTCCTTTAGGAGTCTTAGCCTGTTACCTAGTACTTTTCTTCTTTGAAAACAATAGTAGAAAAAGAATATGTAGTGGGTCTGGGAGTCGTTTTTCAATTCTTGTTTTATTGTTTTTATTTAAAAATTGATTTCTGAGCTCTGCCGCTCTTGTCGTGCCCAATAGAAATATTCACCCTTCTATCTCGTGTGTAGCCATGGCAACCTGTCACCGGATACAAAACCCAACACAAGGAGTGATGACAAGGTTTTACTTTTATAGACTCAATGATCCAACACGTACATAGCCACTCAACTCTCAAGTCTCAATTCTCAAGTCTCAATATACTGCCGTTAGTTCCCACTCTCTTGTGTAGCAGAGATAAGCTATGAACCGGAGACTCTTTACGTGCTGGTTTGTGAGTATCAGGCGAACTAGAAGGAACATACAAGACCGCCACCGAGCCTCTTCAGCAGCCACTTGCTCGTGGCCAGCTCGATATGCAATTATGATTGACAAGATCATTAATGGGAAATCCTGGAAGACCGATTGGAGATACAGAGGCAGCCCTCCTACGTCCTATCGGGCATGGGTCAAAATTAGTGTATCTCTAGCTATATGCGTGCTTATTGGAGCTATCTTAGCACAAATAAAAAGTGAGGGACTCGCCGAGCAAATGTACACAGTGTCAAGCGATGGGGTTATAGGGCGTACGTTAGCCGTGAATGAGGTGAGTATACAAATTTATTGATAAGTGTCTGAAAATAACCACATACACCTTTTATTCTCATTTGCAAAGTATCCGACATGTCGAATAATTTATAAGTACATATTTTCCACACCTCCAGCAAGAAATAACTGTCAGTATACATAGACACACCTGATCTACAAGTTCTTTATGGTTTATCACTTATAGTCGGGCATTATAAAATATATATAAACACACACACACACACACACACACACACACACACATACACACACACACA
>NW_014040209.1:75810-81445 GCF_001186125.1 Sphaeroforma arctica JP610 | reverse complement strand
TATACGTATACACGTCTATAGGTATAGGAAGTGGTATTATTGAATCTACCTTTAGAGTGGCTATTAGGCGATTGATACGTGAATTTCGAAATCTGCACTGTCCGCGAATCATGTGCTGGATAGTTGGACTTTTGTTACTGTCTTAGTGTATCGATTGTGAACATACGAGAGCAATGTATACATTTATTTCCGACTACGTGAATAATATGAATTGTCTGGTGTTGTGATATTCTTAATTGTTGGAGCGTCATCTAGTCTCATAAAACTGTCCAAATCGCAACGCGAATAAAACAAACCTAAACACTGCAACGATCAGAAATATTTTTCACTGGGCTCGTGCATAGTGTTTACTAACTTGCGCGAGGGTCACGTTACACCTGAACGTGTATCATACAGCCATCGGATAAGACCCATGCACAAGGCTATCTAGCCTAGCGTGCTTCACAGCCACAGGCGTCAGCACACTGACAAGCACGGTCAATTCCGCCATCAGATCGACTGTGTATATATGCTGGCCACGTTGAATCATGTGCATTCCCTTTATCTCCCGCTCATACACATCATGTTTTTTGCAGTGCAGGATGTGGTCTTCTACGCATACAACAACGAGCACGTCTCGGGTGACCTCTCCGAACACTTCTGTGACGATGTGCGCGGGAATAATCTAGACAATCCTATCATAGGCACCTACACCAAGCGTGCCTCCCAGTGGACCATGTGTAATAAGGGCCACCGCTGGTGGATGGACAAGTATGTCTGCTCTGTGCGCATGGGGGTGTACTGGCAGTGTTTCCTGATGTCCCTCCGATACGCTTGTAATCTCTAGTGCTCATCTCTAGTACGTGTTATCTACCCTCTGACGGATATTGCGTCGTATCTGCAATTTCAGTGTGCATGGGACTGAATGTTAGACACTCCGCATTGTCGTAGTGTAAGCTTTTGATACACTACTATTCTATTCGACTTTACCAATGCCATACTGACAATCATCTCTACCTGATTTATTCGACATTCAGTTGGGCCTATCCCATGCTGAAGAAAAATCTTGCCGCCTACATGGAAGATAAGTACACCTTCAGGATAGGTGCGCTGGAAAACTTTGGCAACACACCGACACGCATTGAGGCCAGGGTATGTACAGTTGTAAAATATCATGGTGGTGAGCAACATGCATGCATCCTGATGTTCTAGCATCAGCAAGGTCGAAGGGACTGCTTGTATGCCAACTCCCGGCTGATATATAAACAGAGTCGCGAGGTCGTAAACATGTCTTTGATGTATGCGCATTTTTTTGTCTCACGACGACGGAACGAAAGGTCAAAAGGTTGATACTCTGTACGTTTCATACATGTTTCACTGAAGAGACGACAATAGTCCTAAGGAGGACTTCGTTCTGTCGCGTTCAATATTTAGATAATGACTGACTGTCAGATTACACTAGCATGAGTGCCTGAAAGGCTGCAAACGCCTGTGTCGGTATACCTCGACTGTGTCACGGTATCCTATCACCCACACTGAAAGGACGCATACAATCTGCCTCAAGCTTATAATCTCATGTACACAGTACTTGTACCTACTTAACTCTTGCATTCCACCTATCCTATCTACAGTACAAATGTCCGAATCGTTTACAAACGCTGTTGCCGTTGCACCTCGACTTCGACTCTGCCTTGTACCACCCACGTGGCCGTCATGTGTGTGCGTGTCGCTTTGGCGACGTGTACGCTCTATGTGCACAGGACACGGGGAAGCTGTTAAAGAGCTACTACGGTGACGAGTTCATGACGCCCAGTCGGGTGATGTCAGAAAGCTGGGAGTTCGGATAGAACTGGGAAGGTGTACATAAAAAAAGTCCTATACGTGCATGTATACGTTGAGGAATACATAATCATAAAATAGTTCTCTCAAAGACCCTTGGCCTACGATCAATACACAAGCAGCTGGAGATACAGATCATTCGAGCGTTTGATTTCCATTTTATGGCCTACAGCTCCCCGATTCAAGGCACATATAGACACGACTTAAAAATTTGTTGTTCCCATATATAGCGACCACATCCTACACTTAGCTGATTCATGATATGCTGCAACTTACACCACGTCGCTCCGATCTGAATAGCATTTTGAGACCAAGGCCACCTACATGAAACAGTAGAAAACCCCGGGGGAATCACGAAACAATAGCTGGAGATTGGGTTGGTGCGGGTTAGCTTTGGCGGCATGAGTATTGCAACTAATCTATTCATCACGATATGTGCAACAGAACTTAAGGCTGGACGTGCTGTCTGTCTTCAAAACACCTTGGCTGTCGAACTATGAACTGTGATAGCACAATGTCCTCCAGACCGTGCTGCAGAATACCTTGGATGAGAAAAATATTACAGTGAATGACAGAGTATATACTTCGACACCTTCCACACTCAACTAAATTGTATCTCAAGTGCTATAGTTGAGACATAGTGATCACTGAGCGCATGCTGAGGTACGTATGGTCTTAAATATATAGTCGATTGAGTCTGGTTTAGCATTTATTTGTCCCTGATAGCTAGTACAGCTGTGCTGGGTGTGGGGGCTATCGTTAGACAGGGCTGTATGGCTTCTTCCGGAACTTTACTCGGAACGAACGGCGCCCTAAATGCATCGTATATCCGATGAATCTGTGGCATTCGTGAACATAAGTGTGTGTGGTGAGGAAATAGTCTGTGTGTTGGTATATAATATATACGATTAAGCAGACCTTCCGAATTGAGACAAATCAAACAAATTGCACTCGACCTGAACGGGCATCATAGATAGCTATGAGGCAGGCACACGATTACACAAACAAGGTATCAGAAACAAAGCGACTTAGCAGCTAAAAAGCAAAGTTATGGGTACGTTCATTTGTCGATATGAGAACGAGCCCTCACTTCAAGTTCAGACAGATCAATTCACAAATCAGGCGAAAAAGAAGCTGACAGGTAAAGGTTGGATCAATCAGGGGTCGCAATAGTATGGCCACATTGTGCTCTCCTAGGTAAAGCCGATCAAAACCGGTATAGCAACTGCATTGAAGTGAGCCTGTTGTGATTTCTTACCGAATAAAAAAGTCAGCTTCTATGCAATACCCCTGCTCAGTTTGGGAAACACAACATCACATGCACGCACCGAACATAAAATTATTACATTCATTTATACACACACGTGTACTCAGCAGAGATTGCTACAATACCTTCTGATCTCCCACTCCCGGCAGCTCAGCCAATTCTTGATGGTCTGCCGCAACAACATCCTTGATACTCTGTTGTGTAGGTGTACAGCAGATTGTCAGTTTGTATTGGGTTTGTACCAAGCCGGATTTCGTGGCAGACAATACAGACTATCCAATGCGTTTTGAGAGTATCGCATGTTCATCTCTCCGATTTTGTACGCCACTCATTGCAGCAATGTGTACGCGTCGACGTATTCCTTGTAGGCAAATGCACCAATGACCATGGTACAACTGGAGAATCGATTGCAGAATGGTCGACACTTGTGAACCCGACTCAATAGAAGTTTCAATCTGACTATGGTTATGAAGGTACAGTTCCATAGCGTCAAAACCTGTGACAGCATGAAGAGCTTCTACTATCTAAGAAGCATATATGTGCTTAGCCAGTGATTATATGCTCACCCCAAAGGCAGACAGCAGAGTGATGACATCTGTACTATTGACGGAATTGACCTCAGTCAAGAAGCCAGTGGCACGCGCCAGATACGAGTCATCCACTTTTTCTTGCAATAGATCGGAGTTCTTGTTTTCATACCGCTTGAATGTTTCTATATACCTGTTGAAAGCACGTATTCCATCTTGTAAGTGTGAGTGAGTGAGTGAGTGAGTGAGAGGGCGACGACACAGTACTATAAAATCAACCAATGGCTCACACGCTGTAAGATTAGAAAGAAAAACAGCATCTTACACCAGAACACACCTGGCAGCTTCTTCTGGACTCCACGCACATATAAGCGTGAGCCCATTGAGCGTGGCCAACTTCGTCAGATCCACCAGCGCTGTGTGGTACTGTTCCACGTCAATGTGCAGCAGAAGCACTCGCAACGTGTACGTACGTCCCAGCGACCGCACTGCGGCTCCGATGTAGTTGCTACGGTACAGATGAAAGCGCATACTACAAGGAAAACGAGTCGTGTATGTATGAGTATCTTGGGTATAATCGTGTACATCGACCAAAATACCTAGATGTATTATAGTTGTACGCGGATAATGTCGAGCGGCAATACCCAATACAGAACAGCCGCCTGCTCCAATACATAACGATCGGATTCAACCATATTTAGTGGTACATACCTTAGATACATTATAGCTGTGTGCGGGCTTATATGGTAGTCTGGTAAACAGTCGCCGTACTCGTATGCAGTGTGTTGCAGATGTTTGAGAATGGGATTGCCTTTTTGCCGTTGATTAACTGTGATTGCGTTTGGATTGATATTCCTGACCTACAAATAGAACAAGGACAGGGCACATAAGTACAACGTACAAGAGTTCCGACAGACAAGTCATCGCACTTGCACGCAAAAAGCATATGCAAGTTTGTTTTGACTGTACGACACTATCTCAACAGACACAACGCTCTACAAATGACACACGGGAGTATAAAAAAGACAGAAGTATCATAATCCGGTGCCAGGACACTCGGCCATATCTCAGAGGACTATAGTATCAATTTGCTGTATTGGTGTTCGTACAATGGGAGTGTAACGTGTGGTCGAATAAATGGCAGGTAGCACGATATACAGACAACACAGGCTCTTCTACTACGCAACATCGAATAGACAGTCCCACTATGTGCAAGTTCAAAGTGATAAATCCGAAACAAGAGACTATTTGTCGCGGCCATATAAAAGTGCAAATGGCTTTCTGACCACGTCTGAATTCAGGTGTCGGGTTGCACCGGAGACGGAACGAGTCGCCACATAAGAAGTGCACATGACATAGGGAGATTTACTTCACATATGTGAAGTACAAATCGTACAGATCTAAACATTGCCATAGCTGGCGACAGAGGTTTCCTGCAACGGGACACCAACCTCGCCTGGCACCAAATTCAAATAATGTTGTTATATACAAGGAGTATACTAAATGCCAAAACAGTACACGCGCCGCAGGTGGATACGGTAAGAACATGCGGGTATAGAAAAAAAAACTGACAGAATAGCCGCAAATGCCCACTGTAAAGGAATACAAAGCTTGACAGGTACTATTTCCAGATGTTTGGTGTTACAGGCTAAAAGTCCACAGAAATAGCACACACGCTACAAACAGACATTGAAATTTACACACGAATATGGAGTCCTGAGAGGACATTACAAGATTATGATACAAAAATTTAATGCGCTGAGTGAACTGAGTGGGCAGATAATGTGACGAAACACTCACCTTCACAGGTACAGGCTTCGATTGTTGGAAGTTGCCGGTAGACGACCCGCCGGGGTTTGCACCGGTTCTGCGTACAACATCGTGTAGAGAAAAATAATAATATACAGGTCTGTCAGTGCTTGTTCGAGATAAACACAAACATACACACATGTATATAATATAAATACATACATACATACATAAATATAAATATATATATATATACATAAATACATACATATAT
>NW_014040209.1:72150-75749 GCF_001186125.1 Sphaeroforma arctica JP610 | reverse complement strand
ATATATAATATAATATATAATAATATATATATATATATATATATATATATATATATATATATATATATATATATATATATACTATATATATATATATATATAACACACACACACACACACACACACACACACACACACACACATATATATATATACATACAGACATACACGTATATATGTATATACACACACACACCCTGTCGTAGCTGTTTGTTGTCCCCCATTACTCGTATTACTTGCGCTGGTAGGCTGAGTATTCATACTACTACTTCCCTGTGCCTGTGTTCTTGTACTATCTGCAGGTTTCCTTGAACTCGTACTCCCACTGTGTTGTGCACTGGCCCCTATAGTCGTATCACGTACATTCGCCTGCGCATTCCTACTCCCCCTAGCACCACCCGATGAGCTCGCACCCGAGCCTGCATTACTTTGTACACTCCCATATACTGCACTACCCGATATTTTGTTTTTACTACTAATACTATTATAACTGCTATTACTGCTATCATTTATGGGTGCGGGTGTGCTGGTACTATGTGGTTGTGGTTGCGCTGATGTGGGGTTGAAGTACTTGCTGTTATTGTTGGTGGTTGTCCGTGCTCGTCGCTCGGCATTGCGCTGCGCAAGCTCTGCGGCTGTCGGGATGTGTATGGCATTTTTTGGCGGTGGTGGGTTGCTCATCTCTAGTACCTCTCACAGCCCTGTACAGTTAACAGTATTGGTAGTATTAAATAGCATGTAGTGGGGGACTAGAGGATTTGCACGATCGTCCCTCTCTCTAGTAAATGGTATGTATTGTGAATGCACGATCCTCTCTCTCACTACTATGTAGTAGTAGTAGTAGAAAGGGAGAAACAGTTACGTATAGATAATAATAAAAAATGGATGATGGCTTTCGTGGCATTTTTGAATTTTGATGACCGATCATTGGGATTTTTAAATTTTATAGGGATATCTATTTCAGATTTTTTATTTGAAAAAAAAACAACAACAAATACATGTGATGATATCAAGACTACTCTCTACCAATAGACACTATTAAAGTATTTAGAGAGTGAGAGGAAACCATGTCATACTTTCTACAGCAATAAACATACTCTGCGGTCGTTTCGTCCAGGCCCTGTTTGCATTGTATTTTATTATTTACCGATATTCATAGCCCTCCAAAAGAGACACTGTGAGCTATGTATTCTCTTTCGCCCTTGATGGTCTCAGCGGAATTCTATTCGCAGCTACTCCTGGTCCTATCTCAGCTGTTGTTACTATCGAAGGAGCAAGTCTTACCGTACTCTGTTATCGGGTTATCGTCTAAAGGAATTTTGCATGGGCTCTCTGAGTACTACTGGCCCCGGAGACACCTTAGCGGTGGTTGTGTCAACTATTCCTGGCACTTTCTCATTCCTTTCCAATGGTGCTGCTGTGGCGATTGCTGCGGGTGAATCTGAGGATGTCTCTGTGGTCACGGATGGTATTGTGTTTACGGCGGTTCGCGTTTTGTTAGCCGAATCTGTAAGCGCTGCCACATTCGCCTTCGGGTGTTTACTAATAGTGTGAGCTTTGAAAGATTTCTGACTTTTATAATCTCTGTGTAGCATAGGTAGAAAAGTATGTGGATAAGAGTATAAGTAAAGCTTAGGGGACGGTGTATGGAAGGGATGGTTTTGTAGAAGGCGAGGTAAGAGCACAATGCACGGGAAATGTTTAACACTAAGGATGCACGCAAACAGCAGGAGTGCGCAAAACCACTTCAGATTTAAGATCAATAGGAGGCAGAGCTAGGTACCTTAGCTACGTATAAAAGCAGATCGTGTACAACTTTAGTGAATGAAACCGTTCATACCTGTGACATATGTCGCAAGTATATATACACAATAAATCTGCAGGGCGTGTGACAGCCACTTTTTGGCGCTTCCTTTTCATCTGGCGTGCCGCGAGTTCTACATGTTCGGTACTATTGTACACCTCGTCGCTCTCCACACGAGCTTTCCGCCTATGGCCATGTTTGCGTGAGAAATGCCTCGCTCGCAGTCCGTAGGAGATCAAGGGATTGACACCGGTGTCTGCATATTCACTTAGCAATTCCGCCCACCTGATGATTCGTGGATCATTTGCTCGATATCTGCGTGAAGATAGATTGGATACGTATTGAGTTTCAACCGGCATAGAGGCTTCGAGCGCATTGTGCATGGTGGGCAATAAGCAGTGGCCGGATAGATGAATAACAGCGCAGGATAGAAATAGACTGCAGCAGGATCCAACAGGATAAGAAACTACACATACGGAGGGATATAAAAAGCAACGTGTCACATATATAATGAGATAATGTGCGCACAACACATGAAGACAACAAACGAATAGCGAAACGAAATGCTACCACACAGGATACAAACTTCGAGCGACACTACGAAGTAGTCATGCACAGCAAAGGGCTGTAGATGTTCGCACATACTATCACTCGTGTGAATACATAGTCGAGGTGACCACACTCAACCAGTCCGTATACCAGAATGCACGGCTGTGACTCGCGATCTGTATCTGCACTGGTCTGCGTCTGTATATGTATCTGCATCCATACTTACTTGCCATAGCGTTGTTTGTTTCGCATATTTTTCTGCCGTTGGTTGTCCTTTTCACACTGCTCCAATACCCCGTCGAAGAAGAAGCTGTATTGCGAAGATTGACCTTCCACATCTCCCAGCCCTGTCAAATTCAGCAGGTGCTATAATCATGAGAGCTCAAACTTTGTTGAATATAAAGCAAAAGCCATTAAGCGCACACAATGTGCGTATCTGGCGGGGCTTGCCGATGAACGAGATCATTCTTACACACACACAGCCCAGCCATGTACTTACTTTATATTCACTCGCACTATTGTCCGGTACATACACCGGTGTATGGATAACGCTGCGAGCGCACGACATATATATAACTTCCAACATACTTGCTAGTACAGGAAGGTACATGGAAACAGGTCTCGCTCATTGTGTTTGTTCAACTCTTGCAGCTTGAATATATACCAGACATTGAGAAGCGGATGCTGGAGTTCGACATGTATCTACAGTTCATCCTACACAAAAAAACAGTTTCTTTCTCTCTGGCACCCACCGTCATCATTGGCCCCGTCCTCTGCCTCCCCAGTGCAGGTCTCCTTGTGACCATGCTCGCGCCAGTGAGCAACCTACATGTATGCAACAGATACAGCTGGCGATCAGTCAATGTTCATACTGTGCAGACAAAGCATTCAATTCGTATACCATTATTGGCAATCAAAGAGTAATGGGTATAGCAGTCCTTCATAACATGAAGTGATGAAAAACAGCAGTACATGCGGACACAAAGAACATACACCCTAGTAGATGGGATGGCTAAAATAACGATCACAATCATTTAGCCTCGTTATATCTCTTTACACGCTTGAAATTAAAATTCGAATGGCGGGAAAAAAAAGAATCCACATCACTCGACAGCAAACTGATCGAAATGTTCGATTTGGAAATGGTTGAAAGGCTCTGGTGTTCTAAGTCCTGACCGGGGTCTTGTCTAATATGTCGTCACATGGTAACACACACACACACACACACACACACACACACACACAC
>NW_014040209.1:57870-72130 GCF_001186125.1 Sphaeroforma arctica JP610 | reverse complement strand
ATACACACACACACATATATATATACATACATATACATACACACACACATATATATATATACACACACACACACACACACACACACACACACACACACACATATATATATATATATATGTAATATAATATCAATATGAATTTATACTAAAGAAACCGATTAACCATTGAATTCGAATTACTGGTTGACAGTTCACTGTGGTGCCAACAATACTTCGTAGTAGGGGATAATATGGTAATGGTTAGCAATCGAGCTGAGCGGAATTATATGGTCTTTGCTCTTGAGTACGTTTAGTTTTTGCAATAAGTACAATACATTGGGTAGAGAAGCATAAAATATTAAAATTATAGATATATTTACCTGACATTCTCGCGAGCAGTACTCGTATCGTTTACAGACGCAACTGATGTCACTCTCCTTCTCGCAAAGTATACATTCTCCAATGTTCTCGGCCATTGCTTACTTTGTAGTTGCTTATCTTGATTTAATAGAAATATATATATCTTTTATGCCAGCTTCAAGAGCGGATAGCTGCGACCATATGACTTTTTGCACAATAGTCGTATTGGTAGCCTGAAACGTATTGCCGCTGTTTTAGCCAGGCACGCACACAACCCTGGCGAACTCGGCCGAGCAGTTGAGATAAATAGCCAAAGGTAACAAATTCAGCGTTCTAAAAGCCCTATATATGCATTTAAATACATATTTATTACTACAGTCGACACTCTACTGGCCAAGTCTAAACTCTAAACACACAAGGAGAATATGTATCAAAATTAAAATATGTGATATATTTTGTATATGCGTCAAGAATCCAAGACTAAAAAGTCAAGCGACAGGCACGGACACTTACTCACAGGCTCACAGCCTAATCACAGGCTCACACTTCACAGTCACAGACACTCACAAAGTCACAGGCCGCATTCGGTATGAAATTTTCTGAACGGGTTTTTTTTTCTCGGACAAAAGCTCGTTTTCCCGCCAGAATATTTACATATGTAAATTGTAAACTAATATGTAAATATGGTTTAAGGTTTTAGGGTTTTGGTTCTATTTCTCCCGCCCAAAACAAAAAAAAACATTCGCATTTTTAGTGGTTTTTATTTAAAAAAGAAATACACCTAGTAGCCTACACACTACAGTGACTAAAATATTTATAAAAATAAATACACAGAATGGTGCCTTTATTGTACACACTACACAGAATACACAGTAAATACACACAAAGGTTGACTTGGGACCCGTTTTTTAAAAAAGATTCTTTATTTTTATTATTTAATTGTGAACATACAACAAATGAACATATTTACATATCAATGATGATAAATACCAAGAGATCTAAGATTATTATATTAGGTTGCTTGGGTGAAGATGTTTTTCAAAAGACTATATAAAAATGGATTCCGTGTGCATGTAATCAATTTGCAAGTACATTTGGTACATACGATTATTGAAAGATGAACTTTCGCGCAGGTGCGAGTATAAACATAATATTTGTGAGTTCAGAATAAGCAAAGCAATATGGAGAAGTTGTTGTGGGATATGATTTTACTGAAAAGAAATGAACACGGTTGTGAGCACTTGAAACTTGTATCATAGATTCGTGATCACCATAGCATCGATAACAACCAGATTCAATAGTATCAATGCTCGACCGTATATTCTATTGACTCTGGTTTTGTATATGACGATGGAATCATATATCTTATATACTACTACAATACAAGACAGCTGACACCTACGGAGAAGAGAAAGCCCAGGATTTATGGAAACGAGCACTTTGCATTGCTGCGTTCACATCATCGTCATCCGATTGTAAGAAATCGCAGAACTGCTGAAGCAAAACCACATTCGACTCGCTGGTCTTGTCAGTGGCAATGATGGACACATCTCGAGCGATGATATATCTTAGATCGATAGGTATCTCGTCGAAAACATCGGAATTAGCTACGGTCCAGTCATTCCAAGTGATCCAAGCATCGGCTTGTTCGTCAACGTCCGGGTTCGTACCAAGTAGCGTGTCACGAGCGTCCCCACTTCCCTTGAAAAATATAATATTTTATCTCTCACAGCTTTTATGTCCTCTACGTTAAAGGAGCGACCTACTACATCCTCCCACAATCCAGTCGCTGATGTAAGATTGTCATGGTAGTTACCATCATTCACCACTAGTTTAATATTTTGATTGGGAATAAATAGGTCGTTGATACTCTCAATACCTTTTGGATTGCCCTTGTTAACCAAAATGGCCGACACGTGTAGGGTTATGGGCATAACGGTAGACTCATCTACGATTTCTTCATATACGCGCAAAAAGCCTCCCAGTTGCTGCTGTGCTGCGGTGAAAAATCCCCCAGCACATTCCATAGCACTTGAGCGCCACGTGTCTTCTGGTCCCCAACAGATATCTATCTCCATCGGATTTGTCATACAGAGTTCGGCTTGTTGTTTATTGAACAGAGCTGCAGGCTCTAGAAAAGCCGTGTGCGGTCCACCTGGGCCCCATAGTTTAAGTTTACCGTTTCCGCACTCGCAAGATGGTATAGCGATGTCCACGGTCGAAGCCCCATGGACAGCTGTCAGGCTACAGCCAAGGCCAGTACAGGAACAGACAAGCAAAATCCCATATTGATTCGTATTTTTCGATTGATTTTAAAGTGGACAATACTTGCTATTTATCTGTGTTTATATACCTTTCGATTGGACTTGTATCTTTGATATATGCAAATATGTATCGGTACACATCGCATACTATTCCTGTGCACATTTTGACTTTATAAGCAACCATTATCCTAACAATCTGTCAATCAGGCGATACTCAATGAACTCAGATTTGAGATTTCACTCATATTTCTAAAAAAGATCTGGTACACCTGATGAAAGTTTGTTATTCGTTTTTGGTTACTTTTTCATATTTGACCTTTTGTTTTGTTTATTGTCGGCCAAATGGTTTAAAATAAATAAATTGCAAATTACACACGGAAAAAATTTAATTCCGCAAAATCGGGTTGCATGGTGGGATTAGGCTGGTTGAGAGGAAGCCAAAATTGCCATAAAAATTTTCGACCATTTTTGAACCGGCCTATATTTGGACCTGGGGCAGCCAATATATGGACCTGGGGTGGCCAACATTGACACTGCCCGTGCCCACATGTATCAGAACTGATTACTGTATGTCTTTTGATAGTAGAATTCTATCCCACAGAAAAGATAACATGTTATAATGCGAGATCTGTCCCTACAGAATGGATGATGTTTTAATTAAAGCTGTCTCCGGGTTATAGTAAAAAAAAAGCAGTACTTGAACTTCTGCTGGCTCATTTCTTATTAGCCATCTCGGCGGTGACTATTTCATATACATTCTCAGGTACACGTCGATGAGACGTATATTTCTTTTTTTGCAAACGCTGCAAGTTGCAGAGTAAGACCCATATCATAGCAATCGAGGTAACGATAGGCACCCCTCACAAAGCATCTAATTGTATCCAGTTTAACATTGTTCAGAGCTTCGATGACATGTTTTTGAAGGCCTGCCCACGTATCATCGCATTTTTCTCGCACCTCAAACTTGGCTCGGCCCCAATACCGCTCGATTGGGTTGCACTCGCAATGGAACTTCAGGAGAAATAGACATATGTAATATCAATACTACTGGGCTGCACTGAATTTAATATCAATACTACTGTGATTGCTGCACTGAACTCAAGGATAGCGTTAATGTGCGTGTCACACACATAAATATCCTTTTCGACCTGAAGGAATATCAATATCATTATTCTAACAGTTCGACAGATCTTATAAATGACCGTGCATGTCGATTTCTGGCCTCAAAAGTCCAAAATTCGTACTGGAAGGGTGAATACTGAAAAAACGGCCAATATTTTCCAAATCAGTCAGAATCAGGTTTTGAAACAGGTACAAAATAAAAAAATGTGTCCGGGTGATATTTCAAATCAGGTCTCCCTGAGCATTTTCCACTATCAAACTCTAGAATCGGGTCATTATTTCGTGCTCCATGGGTCGAGGCAAGGAGGGGTCATTTGTCCGACTATCTTAAGGCAACCGCACCAGAGTGACTAAATAGTGTCTCATTAATACAACAATATGAATGGATTGTTTATGAAAAATATACTCCAGGCCGAGTTACGAGCACCGACTCCGGCTCCACGACCGCCTATTGAATTATTGATACATATCATATCAGTATAATTTTAATATTTTCAACTTTTAAATCTTTTTAAAGTGCGAGCTATGGAGCAGTGAGTATGCGAATTAGGGCCTCAGGAATGAGGAATAACCGAATCAGAGCTCAGACTCAGAGATCCGAGATAGACAGGCAGTGGACAACTGTCAACTGGACACAATAGTGACAATACTGAATACACATCACACAAGTCACAACTCACAACTTCTCAAGTGACGAGTCACGAAGTCTCGCATACTGTGACATACATACATAGTTACATACCACCTTTAAAAGTACACCACTTTTAAAGTACACATCTTCATTGCATTTAAACAAAAAAAGCATACATACTAAAAACTATGTTAGCTCTCTCTAGAGATGAAAGAGTAGATGACTATTGCAGGGCATAAAACTGAAAAAAGGACGAAAATAAAACCGTGAAATTAGAAAAAATATGTAAATAACTAAATATGTAACATTCATCATTCTGCCGTGACTGTATTTTTAAAATTTTCATGCATGTGATAGCTAAGATTGCATAGTTTGTGCTTGTGCAATTCAGTGTAGTGGCATGCGCGTAATAAATTTAACAAAAAGGATAAATAGTAGGATCGTCAATCCGTATTGCACCAAAATAACATCACTATACGTAGTTCAATTTAACTAACAAGAATGAAGTACAGCTCTCTCATCAACATAGTCACACTAATTGTAGCATCAAATAGCTGTCAAGGTCGTTCTACAAGCGATCGTAGATTGAGGCAATTGAGTACTGGCAGTGAAAATTCATCTACTATCTACAACTTTCTGGCCGCAGACCCCGAACAATATAGCACCGAAGACAACGAAGTAGGAACCATCAATTGGGTGAGGGGTAGTGCTCATGCGCCGGGATCGGTCGAATGGATTGGCGTCGATGCTATTGGCGAGGGCACGACCCCTGGTGGGAAGCTCAACTTGGGGATGTTCAACATGACTCAATTGGGAGAAGTACGTACATCACACTGGCACCCGAACGCAAATGAACTGTCTTATATTATTTCCGGTAAGTGCCGGGTGACAGTGACAAGTGTTGCGCACAAAAATTTAAACGGCATTTCCGTTCCAACCGTGGAACAACCCCACAGACCTACAGAGACCTTTCTTTTGGGGCCCGGTGACGCGTTCTATGCACCAGTTGGGTTTTCTCATCACTTTGAAAACGTGGACGGGTCTGAACCATTAGTCGGGATAGCGATATTCAATACTGACAACTTAGAGTCATTCGACATGCCACAAGTGATGAAGCATATTGATGCAGATGTCTTGTCTCGCACGTTGGATATTCCTGTGGATATGGTAGAAAAATGGTATACAGGGCCTAGAACAGTACTCGACGCCCCAACACCTGAATGGAATAGCGATTCACTAGCGAACGCGGAGTCCGGGCCAAGTACCATGATTGATTATTTAGTATCTGGAATAGACCAGAATCTGCGAGAAGCACCCAGATCTGATACAAATGGTAAAGTAAGCACAGGAGTTGTGGACGCAAATGACTTCCCGATTCTGCAAGGAATGTCCATCGCGTACACAGAAATTGCTCCGGGAGCTGTACTAGAACCCTATTGGACTGATAATGCTGACGAATTGATTTACGTATTGGAAGGCATCGATGTGCATGTAGGGAAAGCTGATATGCGCGGCACAAGGAGTGGCACCTGGGATGTAGAAACGGGATACTTGGTACTAAACGAGGTTGGTGTGACGGTATACATAGAAAATCGCGGTACAGAGCCTGTGAAGCTGCTAAGAATCTTCAACTACGAGCTTCCCACTCTGACGACCCTTCATGACTCGTACGTTGCCGTGCCAGTGGATGTAGCCGCCAGTATGCTACATGTTGATGGCAAGGATACTGGTCTAGCTCAAAGTTAGAACACCTGCTTCGACTACTAGATATTGTATACAGCTATAAATTATATATAGATAACCATCTCTGCTACATGATATTTCTGTTTTTTATATCCACAGTTTCATATTTGACGACAGAGTTATAGAGCGACCATTCTTCCTCATATTCTATCATTGTAGCGTACTAATCCCACGAATACCTTGAAACATATGCTTGATGGATGATGCTGTATGTACTGAATTCTATTATTGGCTGGCGATTGCTTTATTGGTAGTCACACAATGTGCTCCATCATATTATAGTATGCATTGTGAAGTATTTCTGCTCTCATAGCATAAGGTATATTTCGTATTTTCGGGTAGATAAAGTCTAGCTTTCGCCATAAAATCCCACTATATGTGTAGTGAAAGTGAAGAAACTGTTCATCTGTGGCCGGTAACTTCTAACTGGAACCGGCTTCCTTCGGGGCTCTGACCAACATATGATGCCCTCTGTGTACACCCAAGTACAGACTGAGTCTTATCAAACTTCGCGTGCAGAAGTTTTGCTTGATTTTGACACTACCTGCTGCCAGTCCACACAATGCACCAATACATGCCGCGGCACTTAAGCGTGCAGGCGTTAATTCAACGAACTTTGCTTTGAAGAGGCAACCGTAGGCTGGAGGGTAGTAATAGGAAGACCTTCATCAGTCCATAACTGATATAACATCCGGGAAATCCTGTGGTGTCCTTTTGTTGACTTATTCGCAGATGGTGAGCATACCAGATGCGCGAACAATACACCTTAGTCAAAATCAATCAAAATAGACCTCTCACTTACCGATAGGTCCTATCGTCAATGCGATGGCGGCGGAAAGTATCCCATTTCTTTGCACTCTGCGAATCATAGCGGGAAGCATATCGTCCCACATAGCCATGGTAGTTTCTTCGTAGGGCTCGGTATGACATTTCTATTTATGGATTCGAGGCGAGGCAGTGCGTGTGTACAAAACCGTATGCATGGTTGAATGTTTAAGACAACCACAATTGTATTGAAAATATTCAATATTGATAGGGATATACATTGCGCGCAAATGTACAACAATCTAAAGACAAATCCATTGTCTTCAGTCCAGTGACAGCTAGGTGTACAGTGATCAGCAGGCGGGAAGCTGATTGGATAGTGTTTAAAGTGTCTGAGACCGTGCAGTAGGGTGCCAAAAACTCGCACACAGTTCGCTCACTTGACAAGACCACATAGTCATAAGCGATGGCAACTGTAAACGAGCATAGCTACACACACATTTTCACACTGCGACGAGGTGTCCCGACAAAAAGTCAACCCCGGCTTGACCTTCAGACGCACACATATACCTGCTACCTGGATTCAGTGGAGGATCGACAATTATGAAGGACACGTGTCTAGCATCGCAACTATTGCACCATTACTGCAAAGCCGCCAGTATGTGGTATCAACTAACAACTCGTGTGCTCAGGTATATGCGAATGCACATATCTGTATGTTTATAGCGTCGAAGCTCGCAAGGAATGAAATAATGACTATACGACTCCGCAATCGTGTTGTCATGGCGACAGATAAACATGTCGCAGTTCAAGCCCCATCGGACTGATAAAGGGATCAACCTTCCAACCCTTAGAGCGTAGTACAACTCGGTGCACAATCACCGTCGCAGCACGCACAAAACCATGATTCGCAATTACAACACAAAAACACAGCCTATAAATAAAAATAGGTAGCCTATCAAGATAAACAAAGGCTTTGTACCGCACTCGCGTAGTGGGTGCTGATGGCTCGTCTGTAGCCACCACTCCGGTTGCGCCCTGAGCCGTGCAGCAACAAGGGATGGAACAGAATGGTATCTCCTGCGCTCATAGGCACGTGCACGCGTTGGTCTCGCCAGTCTGGGGGCAAGTCGCGCACGCCATAGTCTGTGAAACCCAAAGCCGGAAGGTTAGCACAGGCAATAGTGGTGATTGAAGGTTGAATCAATGTATACGTGTTAGGTAAAAAATATTGGATATACTTCTGCGAAGGTCTGGCGTCAAAATTCGCTGACAGCTGATATATGTACGTGCCATTGTGAGATGTAGCTTTAATACGCGGACGCAGGACCCATGCCCGCCCACAGGGTTGTAAATACCGCCAGTGTGTGTCTGTATGCGTGCGAAATCAAATCAAATCTACAACACGCTCTCACGCGACGCACCTAGAACTGTACAACCCGGATATAGCACAAGCCTATAACTACAGGCATACATATACAGACCTACACCTACATACAACGGATAAGCTACACAGACAGGAAGGCCACATCTAGACACCCATAGGCACATACGAATATATTACAAGCATATAAATACAGGCATACATAGACAGATCTACACCTACATTCAGCGGACTAAAATACAAAGAAAGAAAGGTCACATCCAGACACCCATAGACACATACTGATATAGAACAAGCCTATAACTACAGGCATACATAGATAGACCTACACCTACATACAGCGGATTAAGATACACAGAAAGAAAGGCCACGACCAGACACCCATAGGCACATACGGATATAGCACAAGCATACAACTATAGGCATACATAGATACACCTACGCCTACATTCAGCGGATTAAGATACACAGAAAGAAAGGCCACATCCAGACACCCATAGGCACATACGGATATAGCACAAGCATACAACTATAGGCATACATAGATAGACCTACATCTACATACAGCGGATTGGTACACAGGCAGAAAGGCAACATCCAGACACCCATAGGCACATACGGATATAGCACAAGTCTATAACTATAGGCATACATAGATATACCTACGCCTACATACAGCGGATTAAGATACACAGACAGAAAGACCACATTCAGACACCCATAGCCACATACGGATATAGCACAAGCCAATAACTACAGGCCTACATAGTCAGACCTCCACCTACATACAGCGGAATATAACACAGAAAGAAAGGCCACATCCAGACACCCAGAGGCACAAACGGATATAGCACAAGCATATAACTATAGGCATACATAGATAGACCTACACCTACATACAGCGGAGTAAGATACACAGAAAGAAAGGCCACGACCAGACACCCATAGGCACATACGGATATGGCACAAGCCTATAACTACAGGCATACATAGATAGACCTAAACCTACATACAGCGGATTAAGATACACAAACAGAAAGGCAACATCCACTCACCCACAGGCACATACAAGCGGTGTTCAAGTACTTCCACGTGGGCTTCTCATGTGCCAATAGGCCCCCCATCGACGTATTGTATAGGGACTTGTGAGACCCCGGGAGCACTACCAAGCAGCCATTGTCTCGATTGACATCTTGCATAGCTGTCCACGTTGCGACGATCCTGAGTCATGGCACAATTAGTACAGTCATGGTACAATCAGTGCAATCATGGTACAATTAGTGCAGTCATGGTACAATTAGTGTAGTCATGGTACAAATAGTGCAGTCATGGTACAAATAGTGCAGTCATGGTACAATTAGTGTAGTCATAGTACAATTAGTGTAGTCATGGTACAATTAGTGTAGTCATGGTACAATTAGTGTAGTCATGGTACAATTAGTGTAGTCATGGTACAATTAGTGCAGTCATGGTACAACTAGTGCAGTCATGGTACAATTAGTGTAGTCATAGTACAATTAGTGTAGTCATAGTATAATTAGTGTAGTCATGGTACAAATAGTGCAGTCATGGTACAATTAATGCAGTCATAGTACAATTAGTGCAGTCATGGTACACTTAGTGCAGTCATGGTACAATTAGTACAGTCGTGGTGCAATTAGTGCAGTTGTCGTGGTTCAATTAGTGCCGCCATCGTTCAACTAGCGTAGTCACCAGAAGTCCAATGCGAGACACAAGACATCCACACAGGAAGTATTCTGCTGCTACGTCCAGATAAGGTGGGCGATGCAACTCGTGCACTAAAATAAAAACGTATTATATGCACCAGGCCGCGGAAACGACTGCGACTAGCCTCTGCACTACGTTTAAAAGAATAACCCCCCCCTTCCCCCTCTCTCTCCTCCGGCCACTTGCTAATAACAGTCATACATTTCAGGTGGGCGAAGGTCAAAGTAGAAGAGATCTTGGTGGATGGGATGCCGCCCGCCGACGACCTGAGTGGGGGTTGCATGCGGAGTGATCAATGACCTGTCAAAACGTCACGATCACACTCTTGGAACGCGATCACACAGAGAGGTACACACTGAACTGATCGAGTATGGCGATGATCTAAGATCATATGAGATGGTTCTATGACTGCAGGGGATTGATTGTCACCCAATTGCCCAGTTGGTTCGCGATAAACCCCGAAATAGTCCAACAATACATGTCAATTGATCTGGGCGTAGGCAAATACACTTGCTCGGTTGTATCCGTTGCTTGGCTGCACTAGTCAGGTGCTTGCAGGATGTGGTATAACCTTCACGTCAGAAACACATAGACCGAGAACAGCTGTGTCTCCGGTATGCCAGTCGGATGGTTTAGCACTGATAGGGTTTGACGAAGACTTCAACACATATGTCTCACGGGTATAAGCTTAGGGTGTCGTGCGTGAGAATGACAGTCAGCTATAATCACACCACCCACTGTACATCAAAGTATCCAACTCTTCTATCTTTCATACCCAACAACATATTTTCAACAACTTCATTTGGAACTTCGAAATTCAATCTACACACCACTACGACTTCCTGATTCTACAGCGATAACTGTCATCCTTTGGGGAATAAACAACAGAACATATTTGGTGTTACTACTATAGCATTTGACTTGTAGTGAGTGGAACATAGTCAGCCCAAAATTCCCAGAGAATACGCTTACTCATACGGTAGCAAACCTATCGAAGCAAAGCTAAACAACTGGCACGGATGGCAAAAACAATGAAACGATCCCACTCACCGCTCCCGTTTCATCGACCAGACCAGGAGGTTTGTTGATGAGCATGCTATGTATAATACGCACACCGGCGTTTGGCGCCATGAGATTCTCGACCAGGTCTACGATCTGAGATCAGGATAGATGGAGCCGTGGGGACGGGAGAAGGAGGTGGATACAAAACTGAGATGTTGTCCGAGTGACATTGATAGCATCCACTAACTCCAACTGTGTTTTGTTTTGTTTTCTATCTGATCCTGAGCACCGCCATGGTGTCTAACTAAAGTGAGTACGTGATGCCAGTCTCTACCACTGTGATCGTGATAGTCTCTGCCTTTTATCAGGAAACGGGAGGGGTTCAAGATAGTAGCTTCAAACTTCGTCGGTATCTCGTACTTCCGGGCTACAGAAAGAAAACAAACTTAATCAAGACAGCGATGATCCAGCTTAGAACAGCTTACAAATCCTCGTACGCACGACTGTGTTTAATACAATCATCACAACCATCGCACAAAAGTTTGGAACGTTCAATTGTATCAATTAAGTATAATAGTAGAGTATATATACAAGACACACACATGAAAGTAAAAATACAAAGAGAAGAGAGAGAAGCTATTTCGGGGAACGTTCAATTTTATCACTTTAGTTTATAGTAGCGGATATGTACAAGACACACACACACACATAAAAAATAAAAATATACAAGAGAAGAGAGAGAAGCTATTTTGGAACGTTCAATTCTATCACTTAAGTATTGTAGTAGAGAATATGCACAAGATACACACACATAAAATAAAAATACACAAGAGAAGCGAGAGAAGTTATTTGGAATGTAGATACCCTTCAAAATGATACCAGACATACTGTAAGCTAAAAAGAAAAATCGACTCCAGTCGTCGGCCCTAAACCTACTCGAAGAGCACTGACAAAGCTTTAACTGGGTTTGCCACCGAAGAAAACCATTTTTTTTTGACAAACTTCAGTGGCGTACTGTTACCGACGCCTAAAGCGCTACACTAATATGAGCTATTTAGCATACAAAAGCTGTATAAGCATATCATTATATTATGAAACGAGCAAACATCCATGAATGCCCATATGGGCTGACTTGCATGATACATGTCACTTCGTAGATACGTCGCGATGTGAGCTGTGAGTCGCTGATAGGCTATAGGTGCAGATACACACTGATCAAACATACCTACCTACCAGGAAAGCAGGTTGACACTAGTGTACTACTTGACACTAGTGTACTACTTGACACTAGTGTACTACTTGACACTAGTGCACTACTGGACACTAGAGCACTCATTGGAACTCACTGACCTGTTCGTTCTTGGAATACTCCACGAGGACGTCATCGTAGATGAAGCTCTGGATCTTGTTGATCGTCATCTGTTGGTTGGCCGCATTCACCACACCTGCAGCCATGGATGTTATACAGAAGGTCTGAAACAATCTGCGGAGAGACTTATGTTCACTTCTCCTGTTAAGGCGGTGACATGAACACACGCCCACCTACTGATGGGGAATGTACGCTGAAGTTCGAGACAAAAACTGTATCAATCCACTCACTAATCGCAATGAGAAGAGAACCAGGATAATGGAATTGCACGGACGAAGTAAATGGTTAAATAAGAGCTGTACCCACACGGACTCGTAAACCTAAACTTGTGTATAATGTGTGTTCTTCGCAGTGTTACCACCAAACGAGTTGTATGAATGAGCCCGGTGTACAGGTTGTAGTCATGTGGTATGGTATCATACTCTTCCCATTGCGAGCACCAGCTATACCAACAAAATTCTAAGTGCAATAATGTATCTAACGAATATGTCGTACATAGGTGCAAAGCCTTGATACACGTCCCGCATGTGAAACGGACGCCTGTGACATCCGAAATACAAGCGCCTATAAATCACTAACCCAGCCATAAATATGCGCACTTTACAAAGTGTGACATTTAAAATACAAGCGCTTATAAATCCCTAACCCAGCCGTAAATATGAGCACAACACAAATTGTGACATTTGAAATACAAGCGCCCATATATCCTTAACCCAGCCGTAAATATGAGCACAACACAAAGTGTGACATATGAAATACAAGCGCCCATATATCCCTAACCCAGCCGCAAATATGTGCACAATACAAAGTGTGGCATTTGAAATACAAGCGCCTATAAATCCCTAACCCAGCCGTAAATATGAGCACTATACAACACAAGTACCTGTAAATCTTTGACACAGCCGTACTCTTTACAAAGGCGCCATTAGTGTATATTTGGGCTGTATGCACACAAGACACAACTGGCAATGGTCCCACACTGGGCTCAAGGCACAGGTCAAACATAAACATGCGGCAAAAGAAAGATGCATGTCTGCAGCGTCAGAATCAGGCCTCTCTGTACTATACTTCAGAGCACTCGTCAAAGCAACTATCTATCTATTTTAAATTTATATCCACCCATTCGTAATAGGGTACAATCTTCACCCACAACTGCGCATGAGCGTGTATTGGGGTGATGATAAGTTTACCCAGCAATACCCATATTCTAGTCAAGCACATACCACAGACTATCCTGCGCTACATCTTTTATACCCTACCATTCGCTACTGCTGGCAATCAATCAGACACCGACAGCAACAATGTCGAGTCCCACATACGCACAGGCGATAACATACCTTTCGCCACCATGACGTCTTTCATAATTGTCATGTGAGGCGAAGGCTCGACTCTTCCCTCGGCGAGGTCGTTGAACCTCTGATAGATATAGTTTAGAAATTGAATAACAGAACTTAGTTTTTTTAACGTGCTGTATTAAATGGGAAATGATAGGTATAGCGTAGGCAGTGAGTCACCAAACTAAGAAATAAGATTTTCTACTGTGCTTTATTGAGTGGAAAATACAAAATAAAACAGAGCCCACCAAACAAGGACGCTCTGCAGGCGCTTAGCAGTGCCGTTTTCACAGTTGAAAACAGACACATATGGCCACACATATGTTATCGAAACGAAGCCACTGCAACCCCTACAACGACAGTGTGCATTTTCTTGATATATTGTTAGGCTAAAATTATGCGACACTCGCTGCTATAATACCGAGGAGACTGTTGAGAGCTTCGAGCCCATCAATGTTCTTTCACAAGTAGCTAATACCGATATATATATATATATATATATATATATATATATATATATATATATATATATATATATATATATATATATATATATATATATATATATATATAGTAGTA
>NW_014040209.1:45276-53334 GCF_001186125.1 Sphaeroforma arctica JP610 | reverse complement strand
GTATATATATATAGCGCACACACACACACATATATATATATGTATATGTATATATACATAGATATACATTTATATATATATATATATATATAAGTAAACATACATATGTAGATATG
Organism: Sphaeroforma arctica JP610; assembly: GCF_001186125.1. Taxonomy (NCBI): domain Eukaryota; class Ichthyosporea; order Ichthyophonida; genus Sphaeroforma; species Sphaeroforma arctica. The sequence goes on along the minus strand of NW_014040209.1, from coordinate 53,218 downwards.
TTTTTTTGACTTGCTGCATGTCTTCATGATAATATCATCTTACGGAACAATTTCATTGATTGTCCAGGTATCTATAAAACGCGTCAAATGCCGTCCTCCGGGGGTTTCAAGCAGGTAGGTGCCTATGCCTACCGCCCAACTGTCGATAAAATTGGACAGGGATCGTTCGCCACAGTATATAAAGCCAAGCGACAAAAGGTAAACATCGATGTGTGACCAATGGCGATCGTTGTTTTGGGTTGGGTTTGGTTTGGTTTTGATTTTGGTTTGGTTTGGTTTGTATTGTTATCTGTGCATGTGAACAGTAAAGAATTTACATACCACAAGCACGCGAGGGTGTGTCTCAGCTGTCAGACTAGATTTGGAGACTTTCTTGCGATCCATTTTATTTTGGCGTATTCAATAGCAAGCCCAGGCAAAGTGATTTTTGTGCATCGGCACAGAGCTGGCAGGGCCTTTTCTCCTCAAACCATCTCTCCATAGCCAACCGACTTTGCGATGACTGGCTACTACCTACTGCCCACGTTAAACCATCACGTTGCTGTTGTACACATTCCCAGGATGACGAGATCTTTGCTATCAAGCGCATTAACACCACCATGCTCAAGCCAAGATTGCTGGACAATCTTGAACTGGAGATACAGATTATGACCCGCATGTCTCACCCCAATATTGTCGGGTTGTACGACGAAATGGTGAGTGTAGCGATGTTTGGGTATAATCATATATATATCGTTGTATTGGTGTATATAACATGTACCATGCATTACCTGTGAATCTTAAAAACAATCGCATAGAATGTTGGGGTTAACCGGTGCACGCCTGTGAATAGGATTAGCCCTGCCAATTACTTGCTTGTAAAATCAATACCAACATAACCTAAACTTGGCTGACTGTTTATCTCACCCATTGATCTTTTAATATTTGATCGCATATTAGTTTTCGTTCGCGTTGCTTTGAGCTTGAGATTAGTTTATTGCCTTACCACAGAGCTCAGCATGCAGACACTCAATCACTTGTGTATGTCACCTTTCTAAACACAACAGGAGTCTTCTGAACATATGTACCTCGTCATGGAGTTCTGCGAAGGCGGCGATCTGTCCCACTACATCCAGGTATCTCCATCTTTTACTATCTGACCTTCGCAATTGGTCGAACGTTTCCTCAGGTGTCTGGCCCAAAATTCCCATGCAAGGGGTTTATACTGCACGTTTTCTGAACAAGAATCCCAATCTCACATTCTCACTACCCCGCAGAAGCGGAACAAGACCGACAAAGGCGACATACAGCCGCCTATGGGGCTGGACATGGTAAGAGCGGTGGCCCAGCAGATAGGCAGTGCGGTGATCCACCTGAGCAAGCACAACATCATTCACAGGGACATCAAGCCACAGAATGTGCTGATACAGGTAAGGTATCCTCTCGTCACACAAGGCCAGAGACAGCTTCAATGTGATCAAGAGATTGTGGTTTCATGAGAAATTTGAGTTCAGCGTTCTATGTCTATGATATGGTACCCTGACTCTCTGAGTGGTTGTACGAATTGGTATGGTTGCCTTGAGTTCGCTTTTGTCTGGGGATTCTCATGGCGATGAACTGTGAATGTCGGGGTTGGTAGTGTTAGTGTACATGTTGAGTGTATAGACGAGGTAAGCTACACTACATTTATATGGAACCTTCTTCAATACACGTGTATATTATTATACATGAACGTGGTGTGTATGTTTTGTCATATTGTTTTTGTCCCTATACATGAACGTGATGCGTATTGTGTATGGTTTGTCATATTGTTTTTGTCCCTATACATGAACGTGATGCGTATGTGTGGTCATACGGTTTTCGTCCCCGTCAGTATGGTGTACGCTGTATCGCACTAGAACCATTTAACTCTTATTATTGTGGTATCTATTCCTCTGTGTATAGAGCTCATTTGGATTCACACCACGTGGTCTCATCAATTCTGCCATCGTATTTTTCGGTCCCAAACTTCCGTTTCATTTTCCTTTTCTTTGTCGTTTCACGTTTGGATACAGATACAGAAGGACGGGTCGATGTGCTTCAAGGTGTGTACGGGTTAGCAGAACGGCGAGACATCTGGGCTGGGTTCTGTGCAATTCGAATGTCGTACGCATGTTATTCAACGAAATTGGTTTTCGGACTTCGTTTGCCCTAATCTGGATGTTGGTTTGTCTTATTTTCCTGAAATGGATGAAAGTATATATATTTTTATTTTGGTGCGTGGGTGTGTGTGTGTGTGTGTGTGTGTTCATGTACTTCTTGCAGGCCGGATGTCGTATGTGGATTTGACTGTGTTCGCTATGTTTCTAATGTGAGATGTCATCAAGTCGTTTAGGTTTCCGTGCATGATGCTAGAACGTCGGATTGGCGAAACATAGGTCGTTTGCAGAAATTGGACCCGCAGTCTTCTCTCTCTCTCTATTCACATTAATATCCGTGTCACACCTACTCAGGTGGCTGATTTCTCTCTCTCTATTCACATTAATACCCGTTTCTCACCTACTCAGGTGGCTGATTTCGGGTTTGCGCGGTATCTGGAATCAGAGCTGGCTGCCACACTGTGTGGTTCGCCGCTCTACATGGCCCCCGAAATCCTCGCTTCACAGCCATACGGCTGGAAGGCTGATCTGTGGAGCATAGGGACAGTTCTGTACGAATGCTTGACCGGGAGGCCCCCGTTCACCGCCACGAATCACATAGAGCTCGCGAATGTGATCAGGGACACCTGGGATAAGCTAACGTTCCCCGACGGTAAGGTCTGGCGTTTGGCGTGGCGGCGTCTCGTGGTATTGCGCGTGCCTAAGTATTCGGGCCGTGTGGTTGTGCGGGTGTGCTGTGTGTCTGTGGCAGAATTGGCAGGCGCTCTGAAGGGGGGGTGTGTAGTACTGACAATCCTCAGCTGAGAGCGATAAGCGTGGGTGTGCGCATGTATCGAGATAGAGAGCTTCCTAGGGATGTTGTGGCTGGTATTGTTGGGTTGTCCTTGGTGACACGTGGGTGTGGAGTACTGACAATCCTCAGCTGAGAGCGATATGTGTGGGTGTGCGCATGTATCGAGATAGAGAGCTTCCTAGGGATGTTGTGGCTGGTATTGTTGGGTTGTCCATGGTGACACGTGGGTGTGTAGTACTGACAATCCTCAGCTGAGAGCGATATGTGTGGGTGTGCGCATGTATCGAGATATAGAGCTTCCTAGGGTTGTTGTGGCTGGTATTGTTGGGTTGACCATGGTGACACGTGGGTGTGTAATACTGACAATCCTCAGCTGAGAGCGATATGTGTGGGTGTGCGCATGTATCGAGATATAGAGCTTCCTAGGGATGTTGTGGCTGGTATTGTTGGGTTGTCCATGGTGACACGTGGGTGTGTAATACTGACAATCCTCAGCTGAGAGCGATATGTGTGGGTGTGCGCATGTATCGAGATATAGAGCTTTCGAGGGATGTTGTGCCTGGTATTTTTGGGTTTCCATGGGGACACCTGCCCCTTCGGATGTCTCTGGTCCATACTCTGCATGCTGAGTCATGAGTCATGTCAGGAGCTGCATCTCCCCTCTGCCACAGTTGATTGTTAGCTCACTGTGTGCCTTACTGTGCCTTCGAATGCAATCCCATTATGGTATAGTCATTGGTACTGAAGACAGCCCACGTGGTCGTATCCTTCACATGTAATCCCATTGTGGTATAGTCACTGGTACCGAAGACAGCCCACGTGGTCGTATCCTTCCCATGTAATCCCATTATGGTATAGTCACTGGTACTGAAGACAGTCCACGTGGTCGTATCCTTCACATGTAGTCCCATTATGGTATAGTCACTGGTACTGAAGACAGTCCACGTGGTCGTATCTTCTGCACAGGTATCGATGAAGATCTGCGCGATTTGCTGCACCGTCTGCTGCAGCGTGATCCCGCATTGCGCATGACGGCTACTGAGTTCTACGCCCATCCCTTTATGAAACTGGAGCAATATGAAGCCCAGGAGTCGGTGGTTATCGGCGATGTCAATGAGGCCGACCGATTGGGTAGGTTATATCTCTGTACCCGTAGTCGTGGGTGGGTGCGGCATAGGCCATGAGCGTACACTCGTGTTTATATGTATGTCGGTGGTGAGCTGACGTGTGTGAGAATCTATTTTGAATGTGCTTCCCTGTCTGGTTGGTTTGTACGCTTGATAATATAGCGAGAATGATCAATTGAGTATGAGACGCTGAATGCAGCTGCAGCCGTGGGCGTAGTGTACATGGTGCAATGGCATACTTTTGTACGTTAAGGTTTTTTGAAGCTGAGTTAGGAGTAGCCGGCGATCATAACCCATCTTCAGCCTGGAAGCTTGGATGTGTATGTTCTTACATTGTGTATGAAAGTGGCAGGCAAGGATCTGGCGATTGTGAAGTATGGTAATAGTTTATTGTAGCATGAGTATTTCTGCTGGCTTGCAATCCAACACTGAGCGCTCTCGAGCATATCTGTGTGTTAGCGTGTGTACCAATCACGTAACGGTGGTACGGAATTCGGGTTCATTTTGTATCGCCGCATGGCTGGAGAGACTTGAACATATATGAGAAGTGTCTTAGTTCAAATGCGACGCAACCCACTCCCACATCGTATACGTCGCATGAGGCAGTATCACGGTAGTCAGTGATTCCATGAGATTATGAAGGTTATATTCTTTCTGGGATGACGGTTTTTTACGGTAGTCTGTGATTCCATGAGGCTATGAAGGTTATATTTTTTCTCGGATGACGGTGTGCACGGTAATCAGTGATTCCATGAGGCTATGAAGATTATATTCTTTCTGGGATGACGGTTTATTTTGATCGGTTGTATGGCATGGTATCAACACTGATACGCACGGCTAAGGGCAGCATTGACTTCAGTACCCTGTTGTGTGTGCGACTGAAGTCTTACCTCATTCTGGTGCATGTGACTGTGAACATTCATGGGCAGGGGAGAAAGCATTTCCGATTGGATTGGGAAAAACCCCTTTTGCATTCCATTTTATGTGAACCAGTATGAGCTCCGTATGGTTTTACTACGGGTATACTTTGGGGTGTCAGTCTGTTCTATTCCGTAGTGCGGCATTGTATCAAGATTTGTACGGGCGGTTAGAAGCACTGATAACTTCAGTGCCATACCCTGTTGTTTGTGTGCTATTACAATCTTGCCTCTCATTCTGTTGCAGCCGCATCAGGCATCGAAGACTTCAATGCTGGCACAGCAGACACGGTACCCGCCACGACCTTACAGGTATGGTACTCACACAACTGTCGGATTGTTTCGGCTATGACGCCAAGGACACTGCTTCATGGGATATAGCGTAACGCGTGATGCATGCACACATCTACATGTACCTAAATGCCGCTCAGGTCATCAGCCCATGACGCGTGTTTGTCCTACCGTGCTGCATACGTGATTGGGTTGCGCTGTGTACCGTGGTTGTTATATTGTATTGTAGTAGCCACATAGTCTATTAATCCATGAGGCGTGTTTGTCCTACCGTGCTCCATACGTGATTGGTTTGAGCTGTGTGCCGTGGTTGTTATATTGTATTGTGGTAGCCACATAGTCTATTAATCCATGAGGTGTGTTTGTCCTACTGTGCTGCATACGTGATTGGTTTGTGCTGAGTGCCAGGGTTGTTATATTGTATTGTAGTAGCCACATAGTCTATTAATCCATGAGGCGTGTTTGTCCTACCGTGCTGCATACGTGGTTGGTTTGCGCTGTGTGCCGTGGTTGTTATATTGTATTGTAGTAGCCACATAGTCTATTATTTCATGAGGCGTGTTTGTCCAGCGATGCAGCGCCATCTATTACCGTGCCAGGTATGCTTTGCCACTCTTGCGGCGGTCGTTTTGTCAAGGGCCGTGTTTGACAGCTGATGTGCCTGTTCCTGCATTCTATCAGTTAGGCGACAGAAGACCTTTAGTATCGCGTCTGCACGCCACGCAGTGAGATAGGGCTGTGGCCCAGAAGTCCTATGCGTAGTGCAACAAATCTCTGCCACAGCGCACGAAGATTCCGTTTCACACACTATCTTTTAAATCAGTTATTTTACCGTTTACTGCTCAGGCACCTCTATCAACCCCCCAGAGCCCATCCACGCCCGCACCAATAGCACCACAGGCCATGTCCGATAGTGTCACCATCACCACACCCGACGCCCAGGCCACTCCAGCCAGCGATATACCACCCCACCCCTCTGTGCCCTCTGTCGCACCTCTGACAGCGCTCGAGAGGGATACGCCCCAACACCACTCAAGCGGGGTAGCAGGTACCGATACGGTAGGTGGCGATAGTGTAGGTACCGATACTGTGGAGGGTGACGGTGCAGTGCGCACGAGTACTACCGAGAATCCGGTTGCCATGGAGCGTGCGACCACTCGGGGCCCTGGCGCTGATGAGTCAGCGTCAAACCAAGCGACGGACAGCGGTACGCGCGAACGGTTGCGCGAGAAGAGGTTCACGCGACAGGTGTCGTTTGATGGACAGGTCACCCACATCACCGATCGAGAAACGGTGTCCATGCAGCCCCACCCACATCCCCACCCACACCACGTGAGTGGCCCGGATGTGCCTGGGCTCAGAGTGCGCTTGGCATCGCCGCAGCCGCCAGCCGGCTCGCCAGAAGGATCCGAATTAAGACCAAACACCACCGAATTAGGGTCAAATACGACCGAATTGGGGCCAAACAGGACTGGTTTGGGGCCAAATGTGGCCGCGCCGCCATCAGGAGGTGTCGCAGATGGACGGGGCACCGACACACGTGGCAGCGAAGCAGACGATACGCTCACCCCTGCGGCAGAAGAGAGGCACCGGAATGACGGCGAGCGGTACGGCAGTGAGCAGGACTGGTACAACGGCCAAGGGGGGCCTTCTGAGGGGTCCAGTGGCAGTGCACGGGACAGACATACGGGCGTCAATGCACCTGCCAGGCGGAAGAGCTGTGGCGACGGGGCAGGGGTGCGGCATCTGCTCACGCGTACGCAGCGAGATGGCCTGGGCAATACCACATCGCCTGCCACACACCCACACCCACACCCCACGCTGCACCCACACCGCGACGGGGGGAGCCGGACGTCACACAGAAGGTCGCTGGAGGATGTGCGGGAACACAAACACGGGCATACAGACACACTCGCACCTGCACACGCACCATACCATGGAGAACGACAACGCAGGTCAAGCAACGACGCGTGTCTGATGGAGCGCCGAGGCTCGGGCGAGCACGAGGGCCGCCGCAGGGAGCGGAGTGCGTTAACCGGGAAAGGGCCTTCGAGTGGGAGTATACCGATCCAGGGGGTGCGGGACTATACACCCGAGCATGAGCACCGACACGCAGACGCATACACACGGTACCACGACACGGCACATGACAGACCACACAGTAGCAGCGGCAGGGAGACGAGTGCGAATGCGGACATGCGAGTGTACAGCGAAGGCAGGTATGCATCGCACCACACACAGCGCACGGACCAGTCCACACCACACCCGCGGGGGCAGGCGCAGGGCACAGAGGACAAGGACATGTACGGGCGTGCAACACGCGGGGACGACAGGAGGCGCTCGTCCAATGAGAGCGAAGAGAGTAGGCGATTGTCCAATGAGAACGAAGAGAGAAGACGATTGTCCAATGAGAGCGAAGCGAGGAGGCGATTGTCCAATGAGAACGAAGACAGGAGGCGCTCGTCCAATGAGAGCGAAGAGAGAAGGCGATCTTCGAATGTGAACATGTCTGGCGGTGGTGGTGGAGGGGAGATGGTACATTTCGGGTCGTCTGGAGGGCACGATAATTACAGACAGGGTGACATCGGTAGCTTCAAAAGCCCCATCCCTCGCTGGGCAGCAGGTACGAGTTTCCATGCGTGTGTTTANATATATATATATATTATATTGTTTATGTACATATATATATATATATAT
>NW_014040209.1:42549-45256 GCF_001186125.1 Sphaeroforma arctica JP610 | reverse complement strand
GTACTAGTACTAGTATTATATATATATATATATATATATATATATATATATATATATATATATATATATATATATATATATATATATATATATATATATATATATATATATATATATATATATATATATATATATATATATATATATCGTTGTATTCAATGAGGGGGAGAATTTAGTACAGTTCATCATTGAAATTACACCCCGTGTGTACTGGACTTGACTCGGTCCAAATATAGGAAGTTCACAGAACATCATACCTACCGAATGGTTCACAAAATGTTATCTCCCGAATGGCCGTTGGTGCAATAAGTACGTAGTAAATTCCAATATTGCATAGCCCCAAGGATATCTTCCTCGCTAATATAAGCGTCCATGTGAACACCCGTCATTCACGAGGCAACTAGTCTCCACGTATTGTACCTTTTATGCTCTATCATCTCTTCGACATACGATATTGGCCTTGAATGATATTCGCAGGTTCGGATCGTTGCCGACACCCCCCGAAAACGACGTTTTTAAATACTACAAGCAGTATATGCAAGGGCAGGCACAATACCCGGATGGCCGAGGGTCCAATGAAGGTATGGGTTTATTCGCGCGTGTGTGTGTGTGTGCGTGAGGAGAGGAAAGTAGCGCTAGGGCTTTTGATGTGCGAATCGGGTGCGCTTATCCGTACTTTACACATGACCCGAGAGTTTGGCCCATTGTAGTAGTCCACCTTGCATCATCCCGCACTTGGTCACGGCCAGTAGCGGTAGCTGTGTACACATTCTAAGCATTCGCAGACACACTCTGACGGCTGACGATAGTACGGTTGGCACTTATCATACGACTGTAATGCTACGATTAAACACTCACAGTACAAATCTAAGCTACGATAAGACACGCCCAGTCTAATCTTTCCTTGAACCCCGCAGAGCTTGGGTTGACAGTGCGGCAGAGTCCGTCGTCACAGTTCAAAGGGGCAACCCCTACACAGCCGCGTCTCAATCCGTTTGTCTCCATACCCAACACCGGGAGGCTTGGGCTCGGGAACACGGGTGTGTTGGTTGCACGCATACAGTATGAACGACTCACGCGAAGTGGGGGAACGCGTACACGGTGATCGGCCGTGTTTACACACTGCATTTATCATGCACTACACACAGAGTGAGTCTAGTCACCTTGCCGACAAGTGTTTGATTCTTTTGTATTATACGCTTGTATCTTTCATACGCTTGTATCGTTGATATTTTGTATCATACTATGTATTACACGCTTGTACCTAGTATGCGCCTCTGTGTATATTGTTGAAGTCCTGTATGCACCATTGGTTGTCATGTGTACCCGTTGGTTATACCCTGTCGTACGAGCCTGCAGACAGACACCGCACAGGATGAATGCACTGAGGGTCAGTGCTCCACTTGTTATGCGTGTTTCGTATCGGGGGTATGCGTCAGACCCACGCCCATATCATCCGCAGCATACAGCGGCACTCTCTTTGGATTCCCCATGCACCCATATAGTTGCTACTCTACACCCGCAATTATCCGTTCTCTGACCCCTCTTACGCGGGCATGTACGTGCCACTTAAACAACCCAACCCAACCCAACCCAACCCACTCACCGCCAACCGCGCACTCTGTGTCGAACAGGCCTCCCGCAGGGCATGCATGCACTCGCACTCAACGACGGGAACGGCATCGATTCACCCTCAGGTGGGTGGTCTAGGGCACCGATGTTGTGGGGGGTTATATTGTTCTGCATATGGGCATTTTTTAAGGTACACGTTCCGGTTTGTATGCACATAAAAACTTTATTGGATCGACCTTGGTCAGGAGGGATGGGGAGAGATAGGGTGTTGTCGAGAATCCTACACGCGTTATACGGATTTCTGTGCGTGTTTAGCTTGCTTGCGACCGTGTGTGTCGTCGGGTGATCAGACTATGACGCGTATGTAAGTTTGAGCGTATCGGCTCCTTTAGGCACGCCTACTTATTTGACGAAAAAATATTGCTATGCGATCGAATTCCTACATTACCATCTCAAATATTGCTATGTCGATCCCGATTCTTATATTACCGTTTCTGCTCTAATGACTCCATATTTACATCTCAAACGTGACATAACTACCCCAATCTAATTCCTACATATTTGTACATCTAACGTTACAGTGTCTACCCTAGTAACTACATATTTCTATCTCCAAAATGACTATGACTATCCTAACATACAGACATATTTAAATAGCTACATATTTCTATCTCAAAAGTGAACATGACTACCCTAATAACTACATGTTTACCATTACTAAGTAAGTCTGCTCCAGTGACGGCATATTTGATCTTAAAACACGACTATGACAGCCCTAATCTCTAAACGAGTATCTCTAACATCACCACGTCTACCCGAATGACGACATATGTACAACTGAACCACTACTATATCTAAACACACACACACACACACACACACACACACACACACACACACACACACACACACACACACACACACACACACACACACACACACACACACACACACACACACACACACACACACACACACACACACACACACACACACACACACACACACTACACACACTACTACTACTACTACTACTACTACTACTACCTACGTACTACACTACACACACACTACGTACGTACGTACGTACGTACGTACGTACGTACGACGTACGACGTACGTACGTACGTACGTA
>NW_014040209.1:39711-42529 GCF_001186125.1 Sphaeroforma arctica JP610 | reverse complement strand
CACACACACACACACACACACTTTTTACACACACACACACACACACACACACACACACACACACACACACACACACACACACACACACACACACACACACACACACACACACACACACACACACACACACACACACACACACACATATATATATATCTCTCTCTCTCTCATACACAACCACCCACCTTAACTAGGCGACTATGACAAGCAAGCGTACGATGTAGCCCACTTGGGCACCAGTGGGCCAGGCATGCTGAGTGGCGTGCACGACAGCGGCAGCAGCAACAGCAGCTCACGAGACGAGACCGCCTCCTACGTGATTGTCGACAAGGACAACGTGGTCATGAATGCCTTCGCTGATGGTGTGTGCGCTGGAGGGGCCGAGGCAAAGACACATCAAGATAGAATGATCGTGTGCACGTGTGCGTGTGTGTATGTATGTGTGGTGTGGGTGTGGGTGTGGGTGTGAGTGTGTGTGTACGTGTGGGTGTGGGTGTGGTTGTGTGTGCAGGTATGAGTGTTTGTGTGGGTGTTTGTGTGTGTGTGTGTGCGTGTGTGTGTGCGTGTGCCTGTGTGCATGTGACATCAACCCGTCTGTGTATACGTATGCGAGTGCGTCTCTGTGCTCGATGGTCCCTTTTTTCTGGACTGGAAAGGACATCTCTGTACCCTGAGACCCAGCCAACTCAGTATGGGCACGGCTGGTTTATGACGAAGCACTAATTACCAAGGCTGACTGAGTGTGGGGTGTAGACTAAACTACCCGTACACTACCAAGAATGGGTCTTGTCAACGGCAGAGCAGATACTAGTGTTCTGGTTCGCTTGTTTGTGCAGTCATTAACATATCTGTCGCCCCTTTTCCGTTGAGTCGCGTTCGTTCCCTTTGATGACCGTGTAACGTTTTCCGGCACCTATGCGTCTGTTCATTGTATAATCTCTATCGCCAATTGTGTTTGCCGATGTACACAGACTTACCCAGTGTCTATGAAGCTCTGTACTCACGCACACACATCAATGCTACACGCGTGCAGAGGTGGATGGACGGTACGAACGCAGTATCAGGCAAACCTACGGCACAAGCCTACCGGCGCAAACAAACCTGTACCTCAACGACGCACGTATGGGACAACGGGGCAGCACCGGCAGCACCGAGAGCATCTACACACACCAACACCAACCCCAACCCCAACTGCAACACGACGACCTCAGATCACCCGCATACGCTACCTGCCAGGAGACGCCGCCCAAGCGACCCACGCCCACCACGCACACACAGCAGCACACCGCTGCACTCGGCGTACACACCCAGCCAGCCCAGCAACACCGACCGCATAGCAGTATGGGCCGAACAGATCGCAGCCACCACCGAGTGAGCGAGAAAGGCAGAGACGGCCGTGATGTGGGCAGACGCAGTAGTGGGGAGCACCCACACGCGGAGACGCTCACGTCAACGCCGTACAACACGCTGCAGGACGCTAGCACGCACACGCACGCGTACGCACCGGCGCATGGGGGTAAAGGAGTGGGGGGGTCTGGAAATGGGTCTGGAAATGGGTCTGAAGCGGCGCCGCACGTGTATAAGGAGCCGCCCAGACGGTCTACTATGCCTGCGGCGATCACGAATGTGTTTAATGCGGCCAAAGGGTATACCATGAACTTGTATGGCGGCTCAGGGGCTGGTAGTGGTGCGGGTGGCGGTCGGAGTGTGGCAAGTATTAGTGAAGACAGTCCGCTTGACAGTGGGATACTGACCGAGGTATGTACAGGCTGTAGGGGTTGTAGGTAGACGAGCTATGTATGAGGAAACAGCCGGAGTGTATATGGTTACTGCTCTTTACTCAGTGGAGAGTGTAGGTATATTCTTGGGATGTGGTGGATTGAAATGTATGGGTAGTGTAGGTATATTCTTGGGATGTGGTGGATTGAAATGTATGGGTTGTGTATGCCAAGAGTACATGTGTGTTAGTGCACATGTGTGTTAGTTGTACGTGTGTGTTAGTGTACATCGCTATTTACGTCTGTGTTGAAATGCCATCGTTATCAATGAGTAGTATTCACTAGCTGTACGCGCCTGTAATAGGCTCAGAATCGACCCCCCCCACTCACCCCTTGATTCCTCCGGTCTGCAGATACAAGTCATCCAGGACATTGACGACTACACGCGCCGGGGTGATGTGATTGTGTGGCTGGGTGGCAAGTACATCAACAAGGGCCGCCAGAGTCTGGGGGACAGCGGCACCGCCCCCGGTGAAGCGGGCAGGGTCGCCCGACTGTCACAGTCAACTGCGGTAGGGAGGATGGATAGGTGTCAGTGTCCGTGTCAGTGTCAGTGTCAGTGATGATGCTTGGCGGTCTGTTGTATCAGCATATCCAGACTCGCGTGCCCATACATACCCATCCTTACGTTGGCTTGGTATGTCCTCAAAATACCTTAAATTGCGCAGGCACCACCACATCGGTATTTTCGGACAGGGCTGAATTTGCCCTAAGTGCGTCCACATGACAGTTGCATTTGTTTCTGAGTTCACACGGCAGTTCTTTGGATGCACGCTTACATTCACGCTACAGTCGGAGTATCAGTATCTGCATGGCGGGCTGTATGATGTATTTCAGTTCTATGTGCGTGCGAAGTATCGAGTGTATACTATCCCAGCCGCCCATTGGAAGAGGGGGTGTCTCGCCTAGCCACCTCATTGTATAGTTGTCCGCCAGTCGCAGAACTGGCAGGTATCGAGATGTAGCATACATACAACATACATATATATATGTATGTATATATTAAATTATAAAGAGATATGAGTACATGTATATATATA
>NW_014040209.1:27199-39119 GCF_001186125.1 Sphaeroforma arctica JP610 | reverse complement strand
GTATGTAGATGTAGATGTAGATGTAAATGTATATGTAGATGTAGATGTAGTATAATAAATTTGCATATTTACATATACGTATATAGATATAGGCCGGTATACTCACCTTTCCTGTACCAACTTCTGTACTCGTGCACAGGCCCGAGACCGTCACGGACATTTGTGTGCGCTCTCACTGTTTGTTCGGGGTCTGAAGCAGTACAGATTAGCGTTGGACGTCGCTACGCAGAAAATCGAACAGGCACGCACGGTCACTGTGGCAATCAACCAAGGTATACCTATCAGTGCACCATATAGGACTATTAAGCAAAACATGCTAACCTAGATATGTGTATGTGTGTGTGTGTGTGTGTATGTATGTATGTGACGGCTATTGACAGCCCAAATGTTCTCTCGCTTCCCTTTCCGTGGGCATTGCCTTCCGCTCTGGTTGCGTTTACAATACCTCACACCACCAACAGCGGTGCAGCAGTTGAGGGACAGATACAACAGCTGCCTCGCCAAGGCGGAGAAGACACGCGCCAAGCTCATTGACTTGGGCCAGATGATGGGCATCGGCAGCGATCGCATGGACACCCCCAATGCCGACAAGCTGATATTCGACTACACGTTGAACAAATTGGTGAGTCGGTGCGATATTCGCGAGGTTGGGTTGAGTTGGGTTGGGTTGAGTTAAGTTGGGTTGGGTTGGGTTGAGTTTTGGGTTGAGTTGGGTTGGGTTGAGTTGGGTTGGGCTGGGTTGGGGTTCGGCGTGTGCGGGGTGTAGAGTGCCGTATGTGTGTTGTGGGAAGCTGAATGCTGTGGGACCTCTGCACATTTGTGTACGGGTGATCTCTTCACAGTTGTGTACGGGTGATCTCCACACAGTTGTGTACGGGTGATCTCCACACAGTTGTGTACGGGTGTAGGTCTTTTGCGTTCGTTGTGCATGTTAGCTATACGATGACGTTCGTTCGGGCTTCTGTACTCGTGTGTGTGTGTGTGTGTGTATGTGTGCTACGGAGACTTGTTTCAGATGAGCTATGAGCATCATTAGGGTATCGGATTGCTACGCGAACGGGAACCCACAAACACACACTTGAGTACTATCATTCAGACACACATGTACACGTGTGAGCGTAGGTTATTCATTGCGCACGGGTACTCGCAAACACACAACACACTTGGGTACTATCATTCAGACACACATGTACACGTGTGAGCGTAGCTTATCCATTCATTCCTTGACCTTGCATGTCGCTGCAGTGCAAGGACGCCGCAGCCAATGAGCTGCTGAACGACGGCGAGAACGCCAACCGCATGTACAAGTGCGCCGTGTGGCTGCTGCTAGCTGTCCTGACCAACATCCCCCCAGACGACGCCGATGGGCGGACGATTGTCAACTGTAAGTCACGTCACGCGATTGGCTTATGCGCGTGGTACTTGCGTGGATGCGCATCACAGCTGTGGGTGTATATGCGCCGTGTGGTGTGTCTTCATATCCACCTGCTATGTGCCAGGTGGTGGTGTATCGTTTGGTTGGTGCTGCCGTGGTGTTGTAGTCGGTGCTTGGTGTTAGATATGGGACGTTTGATCTATTTTTATATGCTCGCTTCAATAATTACTGCGATACAAACCGTTTGTGTGAGTTGTTTGTGGTGTTCATACAAAGTTCTGGGACCAAATCTGAAAACGTTCAGTTCTATCTTCTTGATACGCACTTCTGTCCCAACCTCATTTCATCGACCATTCAATTGACTGTGCTCGCCAATCACTGGTGCGATTTATACCTTGGTGTACACATTCACAGTGGTTTCAGGAGGTGTATATATGCCAATGTACTCAGTTGAACGTCTCTATTCGTCTGTATTGATACAATCGGTACAGTTGCTTCAGGAGGTGCATGTATGCCAATGTACTCAGTTGAACGCCTCTATTCGTCTGTATTGATACAATCGGTACAGTTGTTTCAGGAGGTGTATGTATGCCAATGTACTCAGTTTGAACGTCTCTATTCGTCTGTAGTGATACAATCGGTACAGTTGTTTCAGGAGGTGTATGTATGGCAATGTACTTAGTTGAACGTCCCTATTCGTCTGTAGTGATAAAATCGGTACAGTTGCTTCAGGAGGTGTATGTATGCCAATGTACTCAGTTGTACGTCTCTATTCGTCTATAGTGATACAATCGGTACAGGTGAGGCAGGAGGTGTTGAAGAACAAGAAGAAGCGGTGATGGCATTTCAGGCTGCGTGTATTCCATGTCGTGTCTGATTATATGGTCCTGTGCTTGGACACAAGCGTGCACTGTCGTACGGGCACTGTCGTACGGTTATATCAGCACATTCTCGGGCGTTATGGGACGTGCAACATAGTTTAGGATTGCACCTGAGACTTGAGTTGTTGTGATACATTGTCGGTGGCTTTGTCATCTCACATTGACGTCGACGGAGAATGCACTGCGCCGCCACCGAACTGTTTTCGACAACCAAAACATTTACGACAACCGACATGTTTACGACACCCGAGCTGTTTACCTCAACTCCTTTGTTCAATCGAAATCAAACCACAGACGCGTGGCTAGAGAGTCTATCACGATGTGAGTTCATCACCTGGCACATCTGACCTCCACAGTGTGAGCCGCAGTGTGTCCACGTGTTAATGCCACGTTGGCAAGTCTCCCAGCAGCGCCTACAGCCAATGGGTCACGCGCCGAGTCGTTAAAGGCACTCGCGCGTGGGGCGTTCTATCGGCGGCATGCTTGCTTGAGACAGAGATGTGGCACGATGCTGTACCTCTGAGGGACAGAGGGATCATGTGGGTGTAGCCAACACATCCCACTCGTTTACTATGGCGCTGAGTGGCTTTAACTCGTTGGCTTTAACTCGTTTAATATAGTGTGGAGTGGCTGTAACTCGTTTAGTATGGCGTTAAGTGGCTGTGAAGCAGCGCAACCCCGTCGTCAGGAGACATCAGTCGCACAGTAGAGGATCATCAGTGTAGTGTAGATAGCAGCAACCAGACTGCATTGGCTTATGAGATGAATTTCGTGCGACTATACTTGAAGCGAGAGGGATTGTGGGGGGGCGGGCGGCAAGGGGAAAGAGGGTCGCATCAAGTTTACCGGAATGAGCATCGGTAGACGCTAAGTTGTGTTCCCTAACTTGGTGCCTTGTGTTCTGTACTGAAGTTTATAGGAATGTGGAAGCTGCACTGTGGGTTGCGGTTGCTCGTCCGAATCGCTCACTCACTGACACTTTCGAAGCTTATTTAGATCACTTTAACTGTGAGAGGAAATGTTACGGAAGAATCGTGATAATTGTGGGAGACCAGATGTTCCGAGCATTCACGGAAATATACACTGTATTGTATGTCCTGCATTTACATACAATTCAATCTCAATTGCAAATCTGCATCGAGAATACGAAGTTTGCAGTTACTGCAAGTAGTAGTAAAAACGTTTTAAAAGCGTTTATGATCGGAAGTCACGATGGCGAGCGGGGTCCGTGAGCCCCGCGTTGGATCCGACGAAGTGGAATTACTCAGAGAAATAAAGCCAATTCGCTCCAACTATCGTCACAACACGTTGCTTGGTGCCTGTCAGTAATGCGTGTTGATATATGCACATAACGTATTCAGATCGTAGTATGCAAACACGGATTGTTCATGACTCAGACCCCAATCGGAATATGGGGACATCACGTTCTTCACCAAGTAATTGCACTCCTCTATAACGCCGCTGTAACAACTCATTATTGCGCTAATGGTCTTGGGGGCCATGTTTTCCGTGACCAAAGAAGCAACCTCATTTAAAAAGTACTTTTGTAATAAACCTGCCTTGTAGGCGCAGGTAGTAGTTAATTTATTTCCTGATTGGCTTGCTTTCATATGTTACCTCACCATCTCCGTCGCATTTTTTTCCCCATAGCTCCAAATAGCATGCATGCAGCAGTCCCCTTAACGCAAATCTTTTCTGACTGAATGTTATCGCATCTGACGTGTAACAAATAGGGCCAAGTGTTCTCTAACGCTGTGACCCCGTATATGTTTTGGCGGGTATGCTCACTTGACCCATGGGCAGTCTCCTCAACGCAGACCTTTTCTGACTGAATGTTATCGCATCTCACGTGTAGCAAATAGGGCCAAGTGTTCGCTCACGCTTAACGCTTTGAACCCGTATTTGTTTTGGCGGGTATGCTCATTTGGGCCATGGGTGGACCTCTAGTGCGCGCGTCTCTATATAGTCAGGGCGCGCTTGCGATTTCAGCCTCGGCGCACATTACGGAACGGAGGAAACAAGAGCTTTATAACTGCCAATGGTTTCTGGCGGGTACACATCTCCGCAGACCTTGTCGAGAGTTTGTGAGCACATACAGCAATCGGAGTGTTAGACATTGTCCGGTACATCAGAGAACGGAACAAGCCCGTGTTATACTATTAGGTACTGAATAGTGAATACCCCGTCTATCTCAGGATAATCCATACAACGTCACGTCTCTCCAAAACATCCCCACAAGGCTAGCAAGCGATTCTAACTTCCGGTGAAGCATGTGACACATCCTTGTCTCGAATCAGAGCTTGCACAGTTGAGACAGTGACAACCGCCGCTGAAGACGTGTTCTGATCAATAGAGCCGACGCTTAGTATCAATGCAGTACGAGTCAAGGTTCAGTGCGAGTCACCAGGTACAGTTCGAGTGACCAGGTTCTGTACAAGTCACCATGTGCAGCACGAGTCACCAGGTTCAGTACAAGTCGCATCAGGTACAGTTCGAGTCACCAGGTACAGTACGAGTCAACAGGTTCAGTACGAGTCACCAGGTTCAGTACGAGTCACCAGGTTCAGTACGAGTCACCAGGTTCAGTACAAGTCACATCAGGTACAGTACGAGTGACCAGTTTCAGTACAAGTCATCATGTGCCGTACGAGTGACCAGATACAGTATGAGTGACCAGGTTCAGTACGAGTGACCAGGTTCAGTACAAGTCATCATGTGCCGTACGAGTCACCAGGTACAGTACGAGTGAGCAGGTACAGTACGAGTGACCAGGTTCAGTACAAGTCATTATGTGCCGTACGAGTGACCAGGTACAGTATGAGTCACTAGGTTCAGTACGAGTGATCAGGTTCAGTACGAGTGATCAGGTTCAGTACGAGTGACCAGGTTCAGTACAAGTCACCAGGTTCAGAATTTAAGATTGCCCGAGACTATTGACATACCATACATGAAACCACTCTATGTCGTCTCATACGCGGCGGAGCTGAAACTTTCCTTTCATTGCGTTGGCATGTTGTACTACGGCAAACGCTCGAACATCTATATCGACGATTTGAACGGCCAGGCTCTTCGTATTCTTCGCCAAAAATCGCTCACGGGCATATGGTCGTAGTCTCTCATGGTTTCCGAATCAGGAGTTAATATATAGATAAATGTGGTGTCTGAGGCTACGTTCAGTGCCTTCTGGCTGAGGGGATACTCTACATCCAACCCTGCGACTCTCAAGTAAAGTAAGCCGGGCGGAAGCACATGAGGCCTATACAGCAAGCTTGTCGGCAGGTCCAACAAGCTCAGGTGCCTTATAAGACAACTTGCTAGCAGCCTGTGTATATTAATTGCAAAGTGTATCTTCAGATTACGGATCGATAGGCATCGCGGAAGCACCGTGCCCTGTTGGCGGTCCAATTCCAAAGTCTCCAAGACAGTGCACCCCACGAGTGCACTTTCAAGACCGATGCACTTCACACGTAACACCCGCAGTCGTGTACTAACCAGCGGGTAGTCGAGGACATGTCCATCCAGTGTCAAGACCTCTAGCGCTGGGCAATCGTGTAGTAAGCTCTGTACGTTGATCCCCGGATGAAGGTTCCGTGCGTGTACTTGACGGAGTGAATTGGACTTCAGACTACCTAAGCGGCACTTGTGAGCGTCTATGTAAGTCAGGTTCTGCAGATCCAAGAGGTCTAAATCACCCACCTGCCACTGCCAGAACTCCCACGAGGACACTAAGGGAAGCAGTTTGAGAAAATGCACTACATTTAAAATGTAGTCGTCCATGGAATAGAGCTGGTCGGGCGACATAAAGCCACAGCTCAGGGTGCGCAAATGGGGTATGAGTCTGGCAGTCCTGGTGAGTTTGCCTTTGGACCGAAGTGTATTCTTCCACGTGTTGAAATTGATATCGAGGACTTCGAGCCGAGGAGTATGGCGTAACAGGCTGAGTATCTGTGGCTGTCGTTTCGGCAGTATTTTTCTCCCTCCGATAAGTCTGTATTGGAAACCGTGCATGTTTGTAGTTGGTTGGTTAATGAGACGAATGTATAGGACCACACACATGTGTACAAATAGCTATGAGCGCGTTTATATACCTCGTCATAAGCATCCTTCCCCGGTTGCGTTAGCAATCAAGTAAGAGAACTCATAACAATTTGACAAGGATTTTGTATCATCTGCTATTCTTGTTCGCCCACAAGCAATATCTCATCTTATCTTGAAACGCAAAGTATATGAAAATTGCAGAAAAATCTTTCTTGCTATGAATGCGTACGCACGGTCGCCGAGAATGAAAAGACAACGACGCAGTACACAATACAAAGGCTTGCTGAGCATTCAACACACAACGAACGTACAAGCGTGCCGTCCTTAAAAACTTTATCAAGACAGCTTACATATCCGTATGGTTTGCGAAAAGTTAAGCGTGTCACAACTCATATGACGGTAATATACTGTACACTGACAAAATGAAACGAGCAAGAATATTCTTACTCCCTATCTTCTATCGCAGTTTTTATAACTACTGCAAGCTACTGCGAATTGTGGAGTAGGCCAGTGACCTCCCAGTTAATGCAAACAGGGGAATTTCGAAGTATTGACCAACCAATGATGCGGCTGTGATTGAAAGTGCCTGGTCGGTACAGGTGTGTCGTCCTTCACATCCTGTCTAAACAACATATAATATCGTATAACACGTGATGATATAGATACTATATACACTGACAAGGGCAACTCATACACCAACGAAGCAAGCATTTAAACGCAACGGTTTCAGCAGTATAGAATATAACTGTGGATATTCGCCACATGCACAATAGAACCCATTCTCCAATACTAACATACTTTTCTGGGAGTGTTTTCAGGGGTACCTTATTGGCCACATTATACATCGCCTTGCAAACCAGCTTGCACTCTATCAGCGATTCAGTGTCCAGGTCACTTAGAATCCGCATGCACACGTCCGGAGGCACACACACGCCGGCAATCACCACCGCGTGATGGGCGTATCTATTTGCCCGTACTTGTCGGCGTACTTGACGACGAGTAACCATCATCCTGTTGATTCGAATACCAATAGGCTTTTCATACTCGCCTCAACTTTGACGGCGTGACCTGTGGACCATAACAATGCCCAATATCACTACCAATACGAATACCGATGCCAATACCAAACCAATACCATACCAATACCTATACCCACAATACCGATACCAATACCAATATTTACCAATATCTATATAGAGTTATGTACCAATATCAATATCAATACCCACAATACCGATGTCATACCATTAATATTGAAATGAAAGCGCCCTCTGCTGGTGCAGAATATTTATTTATTTCCATCTGACGACGGACGTATCATCGGAAATTTATGTTTTAGTATAGACAAACCTTTTTGATGACACAATTGTGACAATTTCATGTTCCCTATTTTTTGATCTTTCCGTCACATCACCAAATATTGTGTTCAAAAACTACGCCTATTAATACTACGACCTACACAGCACTGCTATAAGCTACAGCCTACTATACACCTACAGATAGGCTGCAGCATTCACTCGTCCGCCTCGTCACAGGCGTCAGCCTACACTCTACAGTCTACACTCTACAGCCTGCAGCCAACACTTCAAAAATCACGAAATGTATTCATGTATAAGTGAGTTTGGACCCACGCGACCACGCCTAATCGCCTACAAAACCCTCTGTTGTACACTTCTTAGCCAACAATACCGGTATTTTAAAGCGTCCTTTTGATTGGTCGGGACGTAGTGAATAGAATGTACGGGTTGTCTACAATCTACTATAGTCTATAGTACTAAATACTAATAGTGTCTACTGTCTAGTGTCTACTCTATAGTAGTCCTGTTTATTAGTATTTACTCACTAAATACTGTCCACCGACTTTTGTGTTCCCAATTGACACGTAACTCACATGGCCAATACGTGTAACAAGAGTGTCTGAGTTTACAATTTCGCGCACACATTAAATCTCACACCACACGCAGGATGGATGATTGTTATGTAGAAGCTATGTAGAATGTAAAGATCGTGTGGGTAGCCTGATACGGTTAGTTCAGTCGTTACTTGTGTTTTAATTATCCATCACTTCTTGAAGTAATCCCCATAAAATCCGGGAAAATATACGATTAAAATGTCAAGCCCCAAGCATTCTACCACATACTCTACACTACACAATCTCACGCACATTATATCTAGTCAGCAAACTTAATATACTCAGACAAAATCAATGTAGTCTTCAATTCATAGTAGAGATGCTCCGTTATTTGTGTCAGAATTGTGCTTGATGTATGAGTTATAGATTCTACCTCAAGCTGAAGAAGTATTGTAAGATTTTAAATTTTTTCTTGCAACACTGCAGTCATGGAACTGGATTCTTTGCAACCAAGGTCGAATTTCACAGGACAGTAAAAGAAAATTCAAAAAGAGTTCAACGCAGTGCCGAATCCATTCCATACCCAGCACCTTGTGCTGCCGCTCACTATTGCTTCGGTCTATATCACTGTCTACTGATGCATCAGTTCAAGTTGAATGCGAGAAGGCAGATTCCGCCAACTTAGCATTCGATTATCAATACAAAATCATAATGTGCACTTGATGACCAAGGAAAGGGTTTATATCTGCATATGTCGGGAAAGGTCGAGTATATAATATAAATTCATTTTAAAGACATCCTCCAAGTGAACCCAATGTGTCGCCTATACTGTGAAATATGGTCACATGGGACCATGCATGTGCTATTTTCAACCGAATTCTTCTGATTGTTCGTCTCGTAGCCTCATAGATACACACTGTACTGGGAACAGGTAGATATATTCGCTATTCGCGCATTTAGGGATAGCAAAAAAAGTGCGAATAGCCAGGCGCTACGCATTGATTCATTTGCTACTTAAGGGCCATTTCGATTGTAAATGAAACATGGGGGTTCAAATACAGATTTCCATAGAGCCCTGCGAACATTCAATACTGAGATAGCTATTGAACGATGCGATTGAGAAGACACTATTAAACAAAAGAATCGAGAACGTACAGTTGATGCACAGCAGCCCGACAATACAGTTCAACCCCACTAATGTCATAATGGCATTGACACTTGCACATGACAGTATAGCATTCACACACTGCCACGACCACTTGGTATGAGCTCCTGTTTCCCGGCCAAATAACTGTAACTTTTCAAACGCATCTTCGTTGTCGTTGTAATCCAGATCTAAACTGGAAAGCGGTGCGTGCCCCGACAGATTTTTCGGGACAAGACGGGACGAATCAGCTTCGTACCCTGGCGGCAGAATGTTCTTGTAGCTGTTCATCTTTCTTTGAATTCTGACGCATCGTCTATATCCAGCTCTCTTATTTATGTTTGCATGTATTCCTTGGATACAAGCAAGAGAGTTGAATGCTTCTATAATAGGTCGCATGGTTACAAGCAAGTGAGAGGTGGCCAAAAGCAAGTCCTACATGCCCACGGACTCCTTGGAAAGCACCTTGATTAGAAAATTAAAAAAAATGTTTTTCAACAAAAAACATAAATTAAAATAAATATTTTTAAATACATATGATTTGGTAAAAAAATATAAAGTTCTTGAATCATGACTGAAAAGAATGTCATGATAAATAAATGTGATCCTGGGCGTCACAATAACGCCTTCATTGCAAAGGACGCCCATGACGCCTGTTAAATAGTTCCATGCATATTTCGGTGCCTACAGTGAGTCAGTGACAGGACACAGCCAGTCAGTCACACACTACACAGCCAGTCAGTCACACTCTACACAGCTGACAGCTGTCAACTGCAAGCCGCAAGGTCCACACTGGCCGTCTGGCACAGTCACAGTCCACAGTCACAGACTCACAGCACTCAGCACAGTGCAAACCTCACGGTTGAAGACTTTTTAAAAGAGCGGAGTGTGGGAGACTGGGTGAGTGGGAGATCTAATTCTAAACTAGTGATATTTATGACTTGATAATGCCATCACGAACGCGTGAGAGTGTATCTGTTATATATGCACTCTCTACTGGATTTTTTTCCGAGAGGAAAGATGTGCCTTGATTCCTCGAATAACAGGATACTTTTGCCTTTCAGCGGCGTTAGCTAGTAGTCTAGCAGAGCCTGAGGAACATACATATAGCGTGTGAAATATGTCTGTTTATTTATCTGTGCTGGTACCAGCTGGGGCATACTTAACTTCTTCCTGATAAAAGCTTGTGAATCCCACTATGTCTTTCACCTCTTCAAAAGTCAGAATGGGGTTCTTACTACGGTCCCTCAGGTCGTTGGGATCACCTCCGTCCTTGATGGCCTTCAGAGACGAAGTCATGCCCTGTATTAAGCACATGCGAAACCACAAATTATAATAGACTATATTAAACGACATGCGTACATTGTGAATGCGAATGCTATAAATACAAACTTCACTATGCAATGGAATGCAATACGGTTCTACATATCATCGGATTTGCTCTCAAAGGGCCGTGTGTGTGGACAATAAACTAGCTTTGCACGGCACATGTATCTCTCCTGCTGTGTATCGAATCAGCACCTTTGGCTGCAAGAAGGGGCTGGGGTTGATCCACCCTCTCGCAATCTGTCAGGCTTCGTAGCGCTACCCACTTCAACATATTTAACCGATTTTTGAAAAGCGAAGACTTTTCTTCGATTAAATTGTTGTGGCGAAAACTCGCTTTCAGCTTATTGAGGCAAATGTATAGCCTTTTGTGACCTCATTGGTGCAATCAAATACCCATTTCTGTCTTCTTGATGTGAATCTCTCACACCTGAGGTATCTATTTAAATGCAGATAAACTATATTCAGGAAATCCTAGTGATGCAGACACTACTGTAGCTTGTTGATGCAAAGACTTTACCTTGAGAGCAGCCGATAACAGAGTGATAGGGTACGCTGCGAGGCAGTAACCGATTTCACCCAGTCGTGACTGTGAGAGCAGGGGTGTAAGCCCTCCCTCTATGAGATTCGCCATCTTGTAACCTGTCAATTTTTAATTTATAAACAAGCAGGATGCGTAAAGTATTCTCGCCGCTGAGTCATCAGTGGTTCATCCCTCTCGATCGTTATAAATAAATTCCAACTCTTTTCAGCATGGAATGAATATTTTTCCGTGTCTGTATGCATAAGCAAACCTCTTACGCAAGTACTGAGTATGGTTTACCCAGGCACGCCTGTAACGCACAGTTCGTCTGGCATGAGGTGTGCGCAGATGTACGATGACGTATATTCACTTACCCGGTATTGAGTTGCAGAACAGTTCCATCTCTTGTTCGTCTCTAACAGCCTCCTGGGCGCGACAGGGCCATATTTACGTATGTACAATTGGTCAGTAACCACGTTGAAATACAAGATAAATCAGTTCATAGATGGTTGATTGGACTACGGGTTAGGTAGCTTGCGCACTATCAAGTATAGGTGACTACTCATACATTCAGTGTTCGATAGAGGGTGACACGGCCGTTTGTTAATTGTGTGAGTATTTCTGATATATATATGTATACATATATATATATATATATATATATACCTACATACATACGTACATACATACATACATACATACATACATACAGAATATATATATATATATATATACATATAAATAATAATAAATATATATATACACACACACACACACACAC
>NW_014040209.1:22780-27179 GCF_001186125.1 Sphaeroforma arctica JP610 | reverse complement strand
GTCCGTTTAACATACTGCATCACAAGCGGCCTTGATACGCAGCACAGCCTCTTCTCTGGAGACGACTGACTTTCCCTTGGTATGTCCGCATCGTTTAGGGGAGACCTGCGCGTTTGTGTCAATATGAGAAAGTGCACGCGTTACTGGTGCCACAAGCCGTTCACTGAAACCGTTGAATGAGCCCAGGGTCCATACGGTTGAATGAGCCCAGGGTTCATACGGTTGAATGAGCCCAGGGTTCATACGGTTGAATGAGCCCAGGGTTCATACGGATGAATGAGCCCAGGGTTCATACGGTTGCATGAGCCCAGGTTTCATACGGTTGAATGAGCCCAGGGTTCATACCGTTGAATGAGCCCAGGGTTCACACGGTTGAATGAGCCCAGGGTTCATACCGTTGAATGAGCCCAGGTTTCATACAAGACTCGTACATCAGCAAGTGACATTTATTAGGACACGGCTAATAAACAGATGAGGCCAGCAACACATGTTCGAGGGCAGTAGTTCGAACGATAGCACACCACAGTCGCTACACATCTGAGAGGGGTTACCTGGTCCTCTAGCATGATCCCTGCGAATCCTGCCTGTGCGTACGCCCGTATCGTCCTCTTGACATTGATTGCATTGCCGTAGCCCTATGTTTATCCAAGAAAGTACAATCGGGCACGCTATCAATCCGAGGAAGTGTAGTATGAAGTACATTAATGTGATACACAGCAGTACGGGGTTGATTACAGTGAGATGTAGTCAATTTGAAGGCATGACGATTAAATAAACTGTTGTCCCCAATCTTAAGCAATACAGGTGTACGCTTCAAATCCACAGAAATGTTGTGCACAGCAACGAATATGTATTTACATACAGTATCGCCATCTCCGATGACTGGAATTTTGACTCGGCTGCATATGTTAGTACCGGTGGTGACCATTTCATTCATTGAGATCTAAGAAAAGGTTAATTGAATGGATTGAGATCATATACACTACGCCCGATACGTGCAATAACCTTGAAATAGGATCACGCAACATGATGAGAAAATAGATTTGGTCAACAGAATAGTACTATTCATATACCAAAGGTGAGCCATAGCCTTATACAAGAGACAATAGTAGGCTATGGGTGAGCGGTCGAATAATTATATATATATATATATATATTTATATATAGCAATGAACATGTATAATTTTTTATCATATTGAAAGTAAAGTGCACTGACAGGAGAATATAATACACCAAGTGAGTGAAAATCATACACAAAAGATAAGAGCTTGAATAAACATATATACTATTCATCGCATTGAACATGTATAAGTATTTAGCACATTGAAAATAAAGTGCACTGACATGGGAATACATTGCAGCAGATGAGTGGCAAATATGAAGCAAACGTAAGCGCCTGAATAAATATACGTAACTGTTTATCGCAATGAACATGGATAATTATTTATCACATTGAAAGTAAAGTGCACTGAAAAGAGAATATAAGACACCAAGTGAGTGGAAATCATACACAAAAGGTAAACGCTTGAATAAACATACATACTATTCGTCACATTGAACATGTTTAAGTATTTATCACATTGAAAATAAAGTGCACTGACAAGAGAATATAATACACCAAGTGAGTGGAAATCATACACAAAAGGTAAGCGCTTGAATAAACATACATACTATTCATCGCACTGAACATGTATAAGTATTTATCACAAAAATAAAGTGCACTGACAAGGGAATACATTGTAGCAGATGAGTGGCAAATATGCACCAAACGTAAGCGCCTGACTAAATATACGTAACTGTTTATCGCATTGAACATGAATTTCAGTGACAAGGGAATGTATTTCAGTAGAAAAGTAGGGTTTTTTTCTCACCTGTTGTGTATCGGGAAGCCCTAGTAGAGAGGCGCTAACACCAAAACCGCTCATGAAAGTTAACTGCGCAGAATACATTTATTAGTGAAATCGCGTGGAGCTTTGTTAGAACAGAGTCTAATAACACTGTTGTTTACTAAGTATCTCGACTGCACATCGATCATTGTGGAAGGCTGTCATAGGTCAAGATATGTAGCGGTAAACGAGTGTATATACGCTGTATGGTCAGAGATCGATGCACGAAGACTCATCGTCATAGTACGGGGTTTCTGATGAGACCGGTAAAGCCTAGAGCTTAATTTGTTCTATATCTAATTAAATACCCCCACCCCCCCTCCCCCTTCTCAACAGAGAAACTATGATAGTTCTTACGTATGTGTGCTGGTAGTGTTCAATCAAGTCGAAATCAGACACCGCAACTTGGGGTCTGCATTGCCTACCGGAAGGTGAAGTTCAAATTCTAGAGATCTATCAACAGGGTTATGAAATGGTAACCCGCAGTGATAAAACAAAAATAATGTATTAGGAGAGATAGGTATACGGAATGTACAAGGTAGGCAGTATGCACACGTTTAAATGACCAATAATTGTGCGATGCGCGTGTTCTGGCGAACATATGTGAAGACGCAAAAGTGACAACATACATATATATTACCTACTACACAAGTCCGCTACACAGTATTGTCAATGTTTAATAACGCAATACCGTACTCTGATATAAGCAGTGCACTGGTGATGGGCCTCGGCAAACAAATTACACGACTCTGCCACACACACAAATAACTTAACTTCCGCCACTAAATCATCGATATCCAGGCACCTCTAAACCTTGACCATGTTCGGACTACCGTTAAACTCAAACAACTATACGAAAAACAATCACGATAAATGATACCGTTCATTACCAAACTAGTGTAGATTAGTCATTTCAGGGTAAGATTCGTATGTAGTTGAGCACCAGACTTGCCTCGAACCCCTCGCGCTCGATCAACCCAGCGCTCAATGCATCGAAACAGCAGGGCATTCCCATGGCCTTCTTATTCTTCTCAGCATCCGCCAGCAAAGCCCTTAGTTTGCCGGCGGGCGTTTTCGAACCTCTTTCGCCTGACATGGTATCTGAAGTAGTCCCAGAGATAGTACTCTCTATGTACAAGGTTTGACTGTATCTGAACTATATGATGCGGCATTGTGGATATGTATTATAATAAATACATATTCACACAAACCATACGAAGAGTGAATTGCATATTGTATTCATGTACTTGTCATTTTGATGTCAACTACTTCTGTGTCATGTATATTTGTTATGACACCGTATGGTGCACCTGTCCTTTTTTCCAGAGGACAGGGTCTCATAACACCTCGTGTGGTTCAGGTGAAACACTGTGACTGAGAGTCTTTGAGAGAAACACACCACAAGACAACAAGAAATGCGCGGCAACTTCAACTTCCACTTTAGTCCGTGCAACTGTACGTATGTAAATACAGCCATCTGCCTATATGTACACTAGTTCTATCTGTGTAAGTCGTATGTAGCAAGGCGTATTGACGTATCGGACACTTGCACCCAGACGGCCAACCTAAACCTATGCGCATACAGCTGTAGGCTACGATTGGGTGAGCCGGTCTACAGTCCTCACACTTCTGTGTTATAAATACAAACGCTTCACTATGGGGACACACACACTAATCGCCCGAGGGGCAAGCATGGCTAAGGCTTCGACAAAATGTGCGTTACCATACATAAAGAGCGCTACAGCAACAAGGATAGCTAAGACTACTACACTTGGAAATGTGACCGTACGTTACGCATCAGCCACCGCAGCAGCGGCTGATGTCAAACAAGCCACTCGTAAGGCTGCACGTTCAACTGCACGTTCAGCCGAGGCCCAGGCAAGCCGGGACCTAACTAGAAATAGACACGTGACCGAGTCACATGTAGCACTCCAGGGTGTACGTTTAGGGTATAGTCGGAAGGGGGAAGAACAACAAGTGCTTGTGTCTTCACATCCACCTATGAAGGTTTATAATTTGCAGACCCAGGTGCTCACACACACGCTCGTAAAACAGTTGCGAACGGAATTGCGTGCAAATAATCTGGACACGGATGGCACACGTGTCATAGGTAAGTGTAGGAGATGGTTTGTTCGAATGTCAATGTACATACTGTATAGTATATATACATACTTATATATATATATTATATATACATACATACATACATACATACATTCATACATACATACATACATACATACATACATACAAACATACAAACATACAAACACACACACACACATATATATATAAAACAGAAATAGAAATCATAGACATCGACATCGACATCGACACACACACACACACACACACACATATATATAAAACAGAAATAGAAATCATAGATATCGACATCGATATCGACATACACACACACACACACATATATATATTTATATATAAAGATATATATATATATATATATATATAGTATANATATATAATATATAATATATATTATTATACATATA
>NW_014040209.1:6305-22760 GCF_001186125.1 Sphaeroforma arctica JP610 | reverse complement strand
ATATATATATNTATATGTATATANATATATATATATATNTTATTATACATATGTATATATATATATATATATATACATATATATATATATATATATATATTGGGACTCATGTGTTATCAGAGCTGCGGGCAAGTAGACGTGTCATTGTTTGTACTTTCCACACAACCAGATGCGCTTGTATCTTTCTAGGACACTCTCAAACTACTCGTATTCACATGCGTCATTTTGAAGTTCGATACATTCTCCAACGTTATCGTTCACCCCCATCCATACTGTCTAACTCACACAGTCCTACGTCAAGAACCCGCAAACAAAGGCCCCACACTGCTAGAGAGTGAGCATTCCATTAGCAAGACGAACAGCCTGGCGCTGCGCAACCAGTTTGAGCTGTGCGATGACCTGCTGCATTCACGGCCTGTGTTTGCTGTGATAGAGGGCCATGTCACCGATGCTGGCGCTGCTGTGGCTGCTAGTTGCTACCACCGCGTAGCCACTAACAACTCGTCCTTCCAGGCCAGAAGTCAAAAGTATGAGTCTATATATATGTATATATATATATTATATATACAGTTATAAATCCAATATTGACGTATTTAGTGCAAACACATGTATTAGATATAGATGCCACAAATACAGGTGCCGTTGTATATGTCAGTTGTCATCTACATGTAGATGGTAATAGTTCGGCCCCGGGCCCAAATCAAGTAATACACAATTTTGAAGTGTGCACTCCCATATTCGCACATATATATATATATAGTTGTACCATCCATGCATGATGTATTGGAGCCCCCTGTCACAAAATAGATTCCGGTCTACAGACCAGGCCACACTAATAGTATGCCACCACAGGCTATTCTCTTTAAAACTCACACATCCGCATCGCGCCATGCCCATCCCATCGAACTAGATATACCACACCTTTGCTCATCTTCTAAGCGAGGGGTCGCATTCAAACCACTGCATGTATACTCTGTGAAATCGCAAACCACCTGCGTACACCACCACCCAATGACTATAGGGCGCATGATCACACATACACTCTGACCCACTGCCATGATCACACATACACTCTGACCCACTTCCATTATCACATATACACTCTGACCCACTTCCATGATCACACATACACGCCGACCCCACTCCCACCCACGACTTCGGCGCAGTTCCGGGCTAGTGCACGGTGGCATGTTACCGCTGCTGGCTTCATTGGATAACTATATGGCCGAGTATCTGGTACTGACAGGTATGTGTCTCCAGCACACCGCACCTCACATCTGATGTACCTGAGCTGGTTGCGTATGTGTGCGTGGGAGCTGGATGTGTACGCGTGCGTATGAGCTGGGTTGTCAGTATATGGGCCTTCGCAGGATGTCTACCTATGCCTCCGCCCGTGTACTGTATAGGCGCGAATGTCCCCACTTTCTTCTTTTATTTGATATGACAGTTTACTTGAACTCTGCATAGTTTACTTGAACTCTGCATAGTTTACTTGAACTCTGCATAGTTTACTTAGAGATCATTGATGTCTACACATGCTTAGTATGCATGGGACGAGTGTTATCGACAGGTACATGCGTGTTGGTGCGTACGCCAGTGGATGTGCACACCTCCTTGATAATTGCGAGGCTGTGTTCTAAACAGCTGACGGGAGTCATGCACTGTGCGCCATTATGTCCACGGTTGTGTAATTGCTTGAGCATCTCGCACAAACGTGCACGTTTTCCGCGTGCAATGTGATCGTATTCTATGACTAATACTTTCATTTAGAGCGTATTCTATGGGGTATCCTACCCTTCAAGGGGCGTATCTACCGTGCTCATACAGTGGTCACCATGATCTTTTCATCAGGTGTACAGTACTCGCAACTGTACACACACCCACAGCTGATCTGCCCCCCTCTCCCCCGTCCCACTGCACACACACCCACAGCTGATCTCACCCCCTCTCCCCGTCTCACTGTTGTCTTTGCTCATGCTTCACCCTCCATTGCCCCTGCAACCTCACACACCCCACATCCCACCCAGGCGCCACTCTGCACGGACAAGATCTGTTCACCAGTGGTCTTTCAACCGTGTATGTTCCCTACGAGCGTCTAGAGCTCTTGTACCAGCGCCTGCCCATGCTACTGTCTATCTCACCGGATACCATCCAGGCGGTACTGTGCGAGTTCGCCGAAGCCGGGCCCGCCGACGGCACCTTGGATTTTAAGGTATTTGACTATGCGTGTGGACGGGGTTTGTGTGTTGTGTGATAGGGGATTGCTTCGCTGTGTAGTGTACTGGTTAAGTCTGTGTCAATGTGCCAAGTTGTGTCAAGTTACGAGGATGTTCGGGGCGTTGTATGGCGTGTAGTCGCTACTTCAGGATATTTCGGACGGTAAAAGTAGCTCTACCTACACCGTAGTACGAATTATTTGTGAATGAATATATATAAATAGATATAGATATATTTATATTTATATATATATATATATATATATATATATATATATATATATATATACATATATATATACGCATATATATATATATGTATATATATATGTGCGTGTGTATGTTATATATATATATATATATTATGTATATTTAGGATGTTCGGGGCGTTGTATGGTGTGTAGTCGCTACTTCAGGATATTGTGGACGGTAAAAGTAACTCTACATATGACATGGTACGAATTATTTGTGAATGAATATATATATATACATAGATATGTATATATATATATATATATATATGTGTGTGTGTGTATGTATGTATGTATATATGTATATATATATATATATATATATATATATATATATATGTATGTATATATATGTGTGCGTGTGTATGTATATATATATATATATATGTGTGTGTTTGTGTGTGTTTGTGTGAGAGCAAAATTTACGAGTGTGTTGTGGGGCGTGTGTGCGATCGCTTGCTACTACTAGCTGTTTTTATATGAGTCTTGAAATGGTCGTAGTACCGCAGAGGTAGATAAACCCCATGTAGATAAACACCATCAAAACGCCGGTGCAGGGCGACATTGGCATGCTTTATTCCTGGAAGTGTAGTGCATGTCATCATGTGGGTAGTTCGGTATCCTGGCTGTCTTGAGTGTGGTTATATGTGTAGTGTACTTGTGTGCGTATCACGCTGTATACCGGGCCACAGTCTAACGGCAATAACAATACGTTTCGTGATCGCTCGTGGACGTCGTCCTATACGTTATTCAGGAATCGAATGCGTTAGACGGGGTGCACTCTGTCTGTGCGCACACGCAGGCCTCAGCTGCACAGTGAACTTCATATCATATCGGAGATGACTTGTTGTTTAGTGGGCACGTGCTGCATCATATCGGAGATGACTTGTTGTGTAGCTGGCACGTGCTGTTCAGAGCTTTCCCTCGTGGTGTGTATTGGTCCGGTCGAATACGCAGCTGGACGAAAGCAGCTCCATCGGGAGAACACATGCCACGGTTTAATCAAGGGGAGCCACTCACACCTTACGAGCAACCTGACAGCAGTATATACTTGTCCACAGCTCTACATATGTGGCCTGACACGTATATGCGCGTTGGTTGCGGCAGGCAAAACCCTAAAACTCTTACCCTCACCACAATGGTCCCGTCTTCTGATGTCTTCTTGTCCCTCTCACCTCACTCAGAAAATGGAGATGATCAAATCAGTGTTCCACTCGCGACACACAACCATCCACGAAGTCATGGAGAGTCTCAAAAAGGTCACTCGATCTCGTGAAATGTAGGTCTGATACGGCTCTAGCTGAAAACCCTAGAACCCTAAACCCTCAACTCTATGCCCTTACCTACACGCTGGTGGAGTGGTGCCGTGTCTGTTGTACTCCTGGGCTATACATACTACGTCCAAGTCGCATTTCAATAGAGCTTTTGACTCTGTGTGTGGCACCTTGTTTCGGCTCGTGACTTTCGCTTTTTTATATATATATATATACTCACACTTGCACTCTCACCCCCGAACCTCTATATAGGAGGCACGCTGTGATAGTGTTTCTCTGTACACATTGCCTCCGTTCCTATATATATTGAACTACAAGTATAACTCTCACTTGTTGCACAGATAAAAGTGTACGCAAACATGCAAAGCTTCTGCCTACCGCCACTATCCCTTCCACTGTGGAAGTCTGCAGTACCCAATGGCTGCAGAGGGGTAACCCAACGTTCGCACACTTCTAATATCATTACACTGCTTTGAACTGGGTTGGGTGGAGGTTTACTGGTGTTTTGAGTGTATTCGAGAAGTGGTAGACATATAAAGCTATAAAAAGAAATGCTCATCGTGCTCTTATCCCGCTATCTCTTCTATTCGAAACTGGGAGTAGAATGGAGGCCAGAATGCCGACTATGATCGACGAGGAGACACTCATGAGCGAAGTCCACAACAGCCACGAGCAGTTTGCCATCAACACCTACAACCAAATCAGACACAACTTACTCGACCCACAGGTCGAGAAGGAACTTGAGGTATCTAAGTGGGGAGTTGGTACAGATATATGTATTGTGTTATGTTCTTCGTGCTCAGTAGTGGACATTGGTTGCTATCGTGGATCTATTTGTATGCAATATAACCTATATAGATATATACATTATAGGTATTTACGGTAGACAAGTGCTTCTGTTCAGACCAATCAACCGGATGTCGAAGTATGGTGATGCGTATTGGCCTTCTTTTTCTGTGCGTCGCAGAGTGTTATATGGCGTTCTGATCTAAAGCCATCACGTTGATACCATGTTGGCGTGCGTCTCATCTCTGAGCTGGATTATAGTTGACACTTTCGCGTGGTAGAGATCACTATGAAATCCTACAATCGCTCCCCTATCAATCATCCTTTGGGTTCTAGCTAAAACCTTAAAACAACAATTTGTGTACTCAACCCAAATGTGTTCTGCTGAACTTGACGTACGGTGCGCGTTCAAACTTGGTTTTCTGACCGTCTCGACTTCCCTGTTCAAATTCATCCCCGCTGATCCTCCTCACCAATGTCCATGTCTCCCATGTATCGCCCGCTGTAGCCTGTGTGGTGGGTGTTGTATGGTGGTTCATTCTAGAGTGTGGTGGGTGTTGTATGGTGGTTCATTCTTGACCAGCCACTCTCAGGCTTATGAACAGATGGGTTTCCCGTACTAACTACCCTTACGACCCTGTAGTGACTCTGACTGACGCTCACTGATCTCATAACACGTGGCACATGTCACGTTTGCTCCACTCACAGATCACTCTGCGCATGATTCGAGAGGCGCGGCAGTTGTCCATGCAGTCACGATTGAAGTATTTCTTCAGACTGCAGACCAATGTGAAGAAGGTGTGTGGATAAATGTTAGTACAATGAGGTGTGTGGATGAATGTTAGTACAATAAGGTATGTGGATGAATGTTAGTACAATATGGTGTGTGGATGAATGTCAGTACAAGGGAAAGGAATGATGCGGAAAGCAGTAGCGTATCTACATGTGGTACATGCGTTTATCTAAATTGCGCGTTCGTCTAGTTTCAGAACGGTTGTATATATTACGTCCTAGCAACTATCACACGCAGATACAAGCACAACATTAAGCTCACATGTATGTAACTATCATACATAGATACAAGCACAACATTAAACTCGCATGTATGTAACAATCACACGCAGATACAAGCACAATATTAAGCTCACATGTATGTAACAATCACCAACATTAAGCTCACATGTATGTAACTATCACACGCAGATACAAGCACATCATTAAGCTCACATGTATGTAACTATCACACGCAGATACAAGCACAACATTAAACTCACATATATGTAACTATCATACGCACATACAAGCACAACATTAAGCTCACATATATGTAACAATCACACGCACATACAAGCACAACGCTAGACTCACATATATGTAACAATCATACGCACATACAAGCACAACATTTAACTCACATATATGTAACTATCATACGCACATACCAACGCAATATTAAGCTCACATGTATGTAACTATCGCACGCACGTAAAGCACAACATTAAGCTCACATTGATGTAACTATCACACGCAGATACAAAAACAGCATACAACACACCCGTATGTATACACTATGTCCACACATCCAATACACGCAGAGACAAACACAACATCACACACACCTCACTGTCAATCCGTTCTCACCAACCCCCCACCCCCCCACAGATGGGTCTCAACCGCGAGTTCGCCGACTATCGCCGGCCCTTACCAGCTGAGCATGAGCTGTGTCTGCCCGTCCACGCCGCACTGGAACAGAAGATGGCTAAGGTGGCACGCACCATCGACGATGTGGCTGAGGACGCCATTCTCAAGCACCTGAACAAGTTTGGGGACCGGTACGGGGGTGAGCAGTCTGGCTTTGCTACTAAGTTCCTGAAGGACTCTCTGGGCGAGAGGGCATACGCCTCGATCCCAGCAAAGTATGTCCGGGCGCTTCTGGGGTGTATCGGTTGCTATGGTAACGGTGTGCGAGTGGATATATGATACGGATGGGCACCTACTACGCGGTTGAGACTTGTGTGTCTGTGAAGGGCTTGTCACGTAGTGTACAGACACGATGTTCCGTATTCCTTTCAGGCGCGCTCAGATATATATGTATATGTAACCGTCTGCATATATGTACGTATGCCTGGTTCTGCGTCCTTATACATCACATCGCCAATATGTTCCAATTCGTATCTATAGCTGAAATTCACCTCTCTTTCTCTGTGTGTGACAGTATGAGACCCAAACGTGAGCCAGTCGGCCAGACCGGATTTGTGGATGAAACAGGCGCAATCCATGTTGAACAGCCAGCTGTGGGGGGAACCGAAGCCGATTCCAAACATCCCAAGGACACGAGTACAGTCGAGTTGAACGAACAGGTAGACTACTTTTTAGTGGCGTCTAGGGTTATTGTACATACAAATATACATGTATATGTGTATGTATATGTATATGTATATGTATATGTATATGTATATGTATATGCATATGTATATGTATATGTATATGTATATATATATATATATATATATACGTACATAAAAACATGCATGCACACATGCATAAAAACATACATGCAAATATACATACATACATACATACATACATACATACTTCACGCGTGCATGTACACATACCTACCTATATACATAAGTACATTATACGTACGTACGTAAATATCTGTTTATATATATATATATACATATATGTATATTATATATATATGTGTGTGTATATGTATATATAACAATATAACAATATATGTTTACATATTTATATGTTCATATATCTATAAGTTTATATATCGCAAGTACACTGTCATTCCTCTCCTCAGTGACTTTATCACATCTTTCCGCACAGGGTGAGCCTTTGGTAACGTATGAACTGACTGAAAGTGGTGCTCTTGAAGTGCGTGATCATGGTACGCAGGATGACATCACTATTGAAATCAGTGACATGGAGGATAGTGCTGACGAGGGGGCGGCCACCGCTGCACCATACGGTATGCGCTCAGAAGCTATGTGTGGCTTATTTACAAGTGCTGTTCATGTCCACGTAAGTTGTGTTTATTCACGATATGTGTAGCTTGTTCATTAGAATCGTTCAGGTTAACGCAAGTGTTGTATCGTTTGTGCACAAAGGTTGATCACGCTCACGCAAGTGGTGAGCACGCATAAGATATGATGTGTATAATTGCGAATGCGATACCCACAAAAATGTGGGGACTTACGTGTGGTATGTCTCTACGTTCTCTCTTTGTTCAGTAGTGCTGTCAACGGTTTATGGCACGATACATCGAACTCTCTGGTACCAGTGCTAGCTTAGGCTGTTATGAGTGGCACTATCTCGGGGGTTTGCAATTAGATGAGGGTTCTCTAAATACTCGCACTAGATGATATCGTAGTTATGTAGGGATGGCTCTTGTAAATAGACGTCCGCTTGAGCAGGTGTTCGTACTTCACGCTTGTCACGGCTTATTTAATGGCCTCTGTTGCCTTATTTTTTGCCCTCGTCTGCTTAAACACCGGTTTCAGTTGCCGTGCAGAGCCCATCCTGCTCAGACTGAGGGTGAGGTGGTTGACCCACAGATAGCATACTATCGCGCTGTGCTTTGTGTCTGGCTTACTTACGGGGCTGCCTATGGGTACTATATAGTTGGCATGCATGTATGCCTGATATCAACGTACTCAACCTTAACGGAACGGTACGTGTATGCGTGTAGCAAAAACCTACACGTAAGTATCGACACCCAGTACTAACCGCAGCCATCCTCTGCACATCAGGCCATGAGGTGGACATCCCCCTCTACCGAAAGGACGACGGCCCAGCGGACGAGAGTGACAAGAGCGAAGGCATGCTGATGGATGAGATCAACGTGTTCCATACACCGGGAGCCAAGGGAGTCATCACACACTCAGAGTTCTGGCACGCCGTCTCCATGGTCAAGCGCCGGGTGAGTGTGTGAGCGCTGCCGAGTTATAACTAGCACACGCGCGTGGTAGTCGGTACTCCTACAAGCCTATAATACGACGTCCCTCCTGTAAGGGTGGCCAGTTTTCTGGTATAACACAGCGGTGGGTAGGCCTATGTGTATTGCTGACTAGTGCGCCCAGTGCGGACGCCCTACCACGCCCGTACTATCTCTTACTCAAGGTTTGTCGCAAATATAGCGGTCAATACGTCTTCTCATACATGTGTCTTCCACTTTCACAGAAAAAGAACAAGTACGGCTTGGGCTTCTGCTCACAGTTCGATATTCTGCGTCGCCTGTCCCACAGACTTCAGATTCCTGGGAATCGCGCTCAGCTCGGTATGTATGCTCTTCACCATCCGTTTCGGTCACGACTAGACTATAATATTATTGGGATCTCACTCTCTCTGTATGTTAATCGGTTTGAAAGGTGTTTATGCTTCACCATCCGTTTCGGTCACTGCTAGACTATAATATTATGTAGTCGGATCTCACTCTCTGTAGGATAATTGGCTTGAAAGTTTGAACGCAAATTGTCCCACACCATAGCGTATGCCCTTACCATTCAGTATTGTGTAGTGGGATGAATCCGTTTGAGGGTTTCCAACCGGTTCAGGGTCGCATAGAAGCATTGCGTTCGTACAGGGTCCCACAATTCGTGTATTACACTAATACTCTTTGTCACTTCGGATACCCGATGTGTGCTATGGCTTCGTTTGCGCAGATTCGCTGTTCAGTGTAGACGATCGCAGATTACAACACGAGAAGGTCCTGTACTCCGTGGATAGGGAAGAGCGAGCCAACATGCTCAAGAAGCAAGTCGAGGAAGAACAGCATCTGCTCAACCAGAGTCGCCAGCAGATTGTGGACATCAAGCGGAACAAGCTCAAGGCTAAGCGCAAACGGTACCTCGACAGAAAGAAGGCGCAGTAAGAGGTGTGGCAGCATTGGGCTGGGTACATGCAAGAGAAACGGGTGAATGGCAGAGGGGTGAGAAGAGGGACGAGAACATAGCTGTGGTAGTAGAGATGACTCGGGAGTTCTTCTCGTGACCTGAGCTCGTTGGAGAGGTGCTGTATTTTAATCGCTACTACAGTCGCAATAAACTCATTACTTGTGGTAATCCGTGTGCGATATTGGGATAGATGTCGGAACACTGAAGGGGATATACTGTGATAGTCTCAGCGTGCAAAAGTGAAATAAACAGATATGGTGGCACACCGTAGCCTTTGAAGCTATCTCAGCTCGTACCGCAAAACTGGTACAAAGTGAAAGTTTCCCCATGAACAAACAAAACGTATTCAAAATAAGTCATGTATTCAAGTTCAAATCGGACAGTGATGACGCCATTTCAGTAATATAAAGATTTATTGACATGACTTTACATTGGGTTCCGAGTGCAAGAATTGGTTTGTCGCACTCGGTGATATCTCTCATTGCGCTTGGTAATATCGCTGTCGTTTTGACGGCTGAATTGACAATAGACCATATCTACATCGTCCCGCGCGTTAAGTAGCTGGGGGAGACTCGCGCATTTGGTAACTTTACACAGTGGCAAAGGTGTTTGTGCCAAGATATGCTGCGATAATTATAAACATGCGCATCGGGTTCGGATCCGGATTCAAGCCGTTTGCCTGGGTACATCTTGGGATAAGCGCCCATTCAAGTGTAGGTCAAAAGGTGATGAACGAACCAGGGATCCAATGATGCAACACTTGAGTGATTCGAGCGAGCTCTACTTGTGTCTCCGAGTTAGAGACACCTCAATCAGTCCTCGTTAACTGTACAGGATGATATGTAGGTGAAGGAAGGTAGGTATAACGTGGCGTGGTTTAACACCTCATTTAGTACTTGCCACTTCCGACAGTTATATCCAGACCATACTCCGCCAGGGTGTTACTTTCCTGACGCCTGATCTCGTTTGTGGGATCCGTTCCTTGCATGAACATCATACTAACCGTAGGGGAGTGTGCGGGACTGGTCTCCACGCTGCAATTAGACTGTTCTGAGTCACTCTCGCTATTGTTCCGGTACAAAGCATAGTCCCCTGGGAGATTGTTAGAAGCTTTTGCCTGACTCATCGCCGCAATTTGAGCGCCATTGGCATTCGCACCCGAAGAAAACACTCGTCTTCCTGATTGATCAGCAAAGTTTGGATTGGCAAGTAAGACAGCCGGGCACGACTTACGAGGTAACGCGTTCTTGGAGGCTGACGCTAGGAAGGGCCAGGGACGTACGGGGAGTTTGCTATGCTTACTGCTGCCGGATGCGTTCACAGCAGCTTCCGAGGCCATATCATAGCTCGTTTTGGTACGAAAAAGAGAGAACATATCCGATGAGAAAGAGATTGATAGGCAGCCGGGATGGCACTAGCGCAGCGGGTGTTTGGTTCTATAATATCTGTAGTTTGTACTATTATGCAACTACGTATTGCGTCTCCAGTGTGTTTTATATGTGCATTGTATAATGTATATTGCATAGACCCTATACTCTAAATCGAGGGTACATAATATTCATGTAGTATGCTATGGGCCTCTGGTCTCCGCCTGATCAGTGATATACCACTTTCAACTTTCAGGAGTATGCATACAAAGTCGTCGAAAATCAACAAGTTTATAAATAGACAACTTATGATTGGCTATTAGCCTCGGAAAAAGTACCAAATGAGTGCGGGGACATGTAAAAAAAATCGATCCGGATTCCAGAAGTTTCGGCACAAGTCAAAGTGACCAAAAATTTATTACCCCCAGACCCCAGTTCCCAAGCCCCAGTCCCCAAGCCCCAGCCTCCAGGTCCCAGACCCCAGGTTCAGGGTCAGAAGTTCAACTCAGGTAGGAGCCGGGAGAGGAGGGCCCAGAATTTATTATTATTATAAATTGTCCTTCTGGACTGTGTTCTCTCTTGTGGAGTTGGAGTCTTGGAGTCTTAAGTCTTGGACCCATATGAAATAAATATTTTGTAAAAAAATAATTATCGACATTGACACATTCTCCATAGCCTTCTCAAGTTCTCCTCTCTTCTTGTGCTGAATTCAGAAGGCTATTTCTATTCATAAAATCATAAAGCATTCTCAGAATCTCAGTGAGCAGCCTCAAGCTCTCAGGCCCTCAGGCACTCCGGCTGACTCAGCCCTCACTCTGTCAGGCATGACTCACAGTGGCACAGTGGCACAGACTCGCAGACTCACAGACTCACAGTCTCAGTCTCACAGACTCACCGGCGTCACAGCTCATCAGTATTACAGTTTTTAGTTCACACTGACACAAAACAAGAAGGGAGTAAAATAAATATCAGTTATTCAATAAGTATTGATTGTACTCTGTATTTATAAGGGGGATAGGATGTGCTATTTTGTTTTTGGGTTCATTTTGGGCCCAAAATACAAAGGGGGGGGGGGGGGAACAAATACAATTTGAACCCGAATTTTGCCCTAGTACCTTGTAGATTCCTAAACCCTACTATTGTCGTAATTGAAATAACCTATTCGATATTTACAAAACAAAATGTGACTGTATTTTATATAGTATGTATAGGGAGAGTTTCTCTCTTTTTTCTTTATCGTTTACGACATCAAATATTTTAGCTCGACATACATGATATCGTTGGCCAATGTGTATTATATTATCAAATTGTGCCTAACGTATACAAAAATTTTAAAAGTACAAAATGAACCAAAAATCTAATGATCAATGGGGGGGGGGGGTGCGTGGGGTAACCCTAAAGACATGAAGTAAATATTTCTCATTTTTTTCCTTTTTTATAATAAAAGAAAAAATACTTTTGTTGGATTTTACAATTTCAGAGTGACGTCAAAAAAAAATACAAAGTTCCCAAAAGACCTGAAACACTCTTGGCCTGCCCCTTAAAAAATGAAAAAAAATGCGAACCATAGTCCTAAATAGATTGAAACAGAACGGCAATCCTTTAGTTTTTTTTTATACCTTGTTGGTTTATATTTTTTTATTGTAGATGTAATATTTAAAAATAATATACATACAATTTAGGCAATCAGACCATGGCTATAGAGCTATAGCATGCTTTTACAACAATCCCCTTTAATTGTTTTTTTTATATTAAACTCGTTTTTTTAACAATACATGTCAAATATGTGTTTTTTTAATAAATATTTTTAGAAGGCTACCTTTGTGTACTTGTTATATA
Organism: Sphaeroforma arctica JP610; assembly: GCF_001186125.1. Taxonomy (NCBI): domain Eukaryota; class Ichthyosporea; order Ichthyophonida; genus Sphaeroforma; species Sphaeroforma arctica. The sequence continues at coordinate 10,120 of NW_014040209.1, read as the reverse complement.
TTTACACTGTGATACATATAAAATCTTTTTTTAATATAGACACAGAAAAAATACTGTGTGAAGTCTGATCGACTCTGAATGTCTGACACAGTGAGTCAGTGACACACACACTCTCTCTCAGAGAGAGCTCTAGTAGTCAGCTCTACTACTAGTAGTAGAGATGGAGAGGGGGACTGCGGCGACTGGAGGTGAGCGACAGCGAGTCAGCGGTCAGAGAATGCAGAAGTTCACAAGAGTTTTTCAGAGTTCAGGACTGTCTTCAGCCGTTTTCAGGATTCAAAACCCTTGTTTCAAAAAAATATGACGAGACGAAGTTTCAGGCTATGTAAATATGTATTTAAATAATATTTTAGTAAAATCCCCGGCCCCGCTAATAAAATTCGGTCCTGGGCCCTGGGGTCCTGGACTCCTGGACTGACCTCGATACCCTGGACTCTGGAGTCTGGATTGGAATCCTGCGACCTGTCGAAGACTCGTGACTTCGTGAGTATTCAAACTAGGATCCCGAATTACGGCTGGAAAGAGCCCCCGCAAGAACGAATCAGGGACAGACTGACAGGCGCCTAAAAACCTATTTACTATTCCACCGAGTGACTGACAGTCTGACAGACTGACACTGTCCGTGTTTTTCAATAAAATACAGGGGACTATAGGTACATACATATGTACTACAGCTTTTTAAAATGGTACAGCAGGACGCAGGTAGCCGGCTATAGCCGTAAGAGTGAGCCGAGTCAGCCGAGTCAGCCGACAGCCCGACAGCCCGACACTCGAGTGACTCGACACTTCAACAGCCTATAGCCAGCTACCATGCCATTATTAACATAAAAATATAAGAGAAATAATTGCCGTAATTTTTGTAAGAAATACGTATTAAGGTCCATTCCTGATTTTTAAAATTAAGATTTACGTAAGGAAATCAAATTTCGGAATTAGGAATTTAAGAAGTATGTAGCACTTAGTCGGACTTTAAGAAATATTTTATTTCTTAATTAAGAAAATAGGAATATGGCCGATTATGTTCTTCATACGAAATAAGCAGATCCCGATATTATATTTTTTTTAAGAAACGGGATACATTCTTATTTTATCTTATTTTCGCTCACATGGTGACTAAAATCATATATCTAGTATGTTCAGTAATCAGAGTGTAAATTTATTTCGTTTCTATAGTTAGATATATTGTACGTCGGATTGTAGATTAGTATGGCGGCAACTAGTGAGGATCCCGAGGGAAGGGCAGCTACAGAGACAGTCAGCAGCCCACCGACTGGAAAGGACACGGCGAGCTCTGAAAACGTGCAGTCAAGCACAAAGAAAAGTGCAATCAACATCCAAAGTGTACAAGGAACTCATCAATGTTGACGCTGTAAGTGGGTCACAGTATAGTTATTTAAAGTTCTACCGAGGGTTCACTAAGATACAAAAACTCGATTTCGCGGCTACAAAAAAAACTTGATTTCGCGGCTACAAAGTTTAAAGTAGACGAAAATGACTGCAATAAGGCCATCTGTAGATATTGTGATAACGACAGGATGTATGTTTGGAACCGTAAGAACGCTAATAACACCATCATTCATTACGGAAATAAAAGCACGATAAAGAGTGTTATGATGATATTAGCAAGTTAGTCACCAGACAACTGAAGAAGCAAGCGAACAAGAATGGGTGGCAGCAGAGTATTATGGGTTTTGGTTCTTCCAGCAAGCGACCACGTATGAACTATAGTTCTGCTTTTAGGTGCGATGTGTTGCAAAAAAGATCTTTCTTTTGAACTCGAAAGGAAACCCGAGCTTAGGGAATGGATCAACGCAGCACTGGCGGTGCCTACGAATCCCCACTCTCAATACACACCTGCAACACCTGATACAATACGGAAGTATTTGCTGATATTAGAAAATGCTATCAGAAAACAAAATACAACATTTCGAGCTGGAAAAGAAAATAGTGTTAATGGTAAACTAGACATGCGACAGATAATACATAGTGCGACATCAGATAATTCATCCAAACAGAATGGCTATGTGCAAACTTTGTATTAGGATGCAGTGCACATCGTGTAGCATTAGTATTGAAAATTTCTATTGGAGGTTCGTTAGTGACAGCAACCGACAAAATGCGAGAGGTATTCGAGTACAACAAAAAGGGACTACACAAAGAAAGTGTAGAAAAGCAACTCAATATCTTTGAGAATCTTTTAGACGCATACAACCAGGAAGCTATGAAAGATGTGAATACACCAGCTTACGATAGGGATAATATTATTTATTTCAAAGGAGTTAAGTTACAATGTTTGTACATATGATATGGCTCTCATAGCCGTTATAGTGGTTCGGGGAAGATAGATGGGAAGAAATGGTCAGTAACTTCCCTGTTGAAGCTTGGACCAAGTGAATCGACAATGAAGGATATGCGCTGGGTCAATTCAGGCCGGTGCTTACAAAATTCTGACACCATCGAGTGTGTCACGTATTCGCTTTCTGACCTACTAAATAGCGTACCTACCTCTGTGGTTCGGATCAGGTCTTTTTCGTGCTTACGATAGTAAACCTGTATCCGACATGTTGCACTTTTGTATTTAATGGTCAAGAGAGACGATCTAAATTATCCTGATATCCAGGATAGATGATCCAAAAGAGAGTTTACCAGGGACTGATAGTCTGTGGGGCACCGCAAGAGGCAAGATTCAAAGAGATAAATTCAAAAGCACAAAACATATACGCGAAGTACGTACGGCGAGAATTCTTAGCAAGTACTCGCCCATTGATGCAGTGCCAGATGAATATACAATCTGCGAACGACATCTTGGCGGATTCCATGGAACATGTACTCGATTGCAAACTTCTCTTGGGGGATGATATTAGTATCGAAGTGGCCAAATCAACGGGGCCAAAATAAGAATACGAGATTACAAGCGAAGAAACCCTAACTGAGGCAATACTGGCTTATCGCGTTAGACTTCGAGAGAACATCTTGCATTACTTTCCACAGAAGCCGAATATTGATACACTAGTTAACTATTATCTCCACCCGCTCCACAAGGATCAAATGTTGTAAAATTCGGTCTAACAAAGGAGATACTAATACCTTAGAATAAATAAACGCGTAGGTAAATTCTAAGTATCGTTTAAATATCGATATAAATAAACGAAATGAGACGTTTAATAAAGTTAGGTTTGGCTCGTGAAAACAGCAATACTCTGAGGAATTGTGAGGCTGAGACATTGCCTATAAATAATCCTCTCAGTACTGTTTCCGGGTCTAGTCTGGAGAAACACTTGACAGACAAGGCGACAGTTGCGACGGAACTCAAGTCTGTTGCCGCCATTGACCGAGATACTGGAGGATTACGAAGATGAAGCAAATGATATTTGAGACAACTATTTAATTCCTGACAGCACACTAGCCTGATGGGGATTGGGGTGAAATCCGTCGATCCCATTAAGCTTGTGCGACTGCCAATACTTTGATAAAGCATCTATAGAATAGAATAATTATTTAACCATATGTTTAAATACCATAGTGGAGACAGTCTTCATCTGCGATAGTATAACAATAAGTATATAATATAAATAAAAATCGGTTTACATTTTCGTATAGACATGTGTTCATGTCTAATTGCATGTACACATACCTATACGCTTGTGTATATAAAAAATAATAAAGCAATCGACATTAGAACACATACCATGATTATTATCTTTCCTCATAAAATAAGCGCGAAAGCGAATTGTTAGGGATAATATTATTTATTTCAAAAAATGACAAGTATGTATGTTACAATGTATGAACATATGGTATGGCTCTCATAGTGG
>NW_014040209.1:2331-5350 GCF_001186125.1 Sphaeroforma arctica JP610 | reverse complement strand
CTGGATCGGATTTGAACCAAAATTTGGAAGTAGTACTTCAACAGCGTGATTAGTTGGGGTATGGGGAATATCTGTTGATGTGTCAGGGACGGGTGAGGGTACAGTGGTTCTTCAACATGCTGGAGAAAAGATCCAATGTGTTCGTGGAGGGTCCAAATACCGTGGAAGTCGTGGCACTCCTGTAATTGCTGAAGGAGGTCAGGGCCAATGGGCGGCTGTTTTGGGCCTACCAGGATGCGTTGAATCAGTTGTTGGATGCAGGAAAAGTGGCTGGTAGTCAACTTGTGGCTACCGGGGCAGACAGGGTAGAGACAGCCGTCGGTGCAGTAGTCGAGCAATGTGAACATGTACGTGTTCGTTACAATCATAGCACAGAGCCGAATTGGTGTAGACTCGAAGCAGCGATTGAAGCTGTCGTGTCTGGCTGTGTCTCGGTTTGAGGTTGGCGGTTTACCCATAACCAGTTGGTAGTAGTATTGGCGCCGGGCCATTGCCGCGATCTTCTTGTTGGACAAACGTTTTGTTGAGTTCTTCCTGGTGTCGTCACAGCGTTGGCGGAGGGCTACATGGTCGGGTGTACGCCCGCCCGTGGTTTTGTGTACAGTTTTCAGGTGAGCATAGATACTGTACGGGAAGCGCAGTGATGGTTTGTCGTGGGCCCAGGCGGGTTGCGTCAGAGGGGTAAGTGGATTTGTGCTGGCCATTGAGTAGAGTTGTATTCCCAGGCTATTGTTAGTGACTGTATGCGTGAATAGATACAGTAAACATATACACACATATATACATGTGCATACATACGTGTACATACATGCGTAAGCCCATACGCTTAAACACATACACAAACACATTAAAAATATGTACACCTGTGCATACATAGTTCCATACGTGTACACAACTACACACATACAAAATCCTAAACCCTAAAACCCGAAATACAAAGGCCATGGAAGATAATAACTAACAATAAAGCGTGGTATATACAGATAATATACTATGCAGAGTCCATTAAGAGGAAGGTGTGAAAGCTGAGGATTCCTTAATGGATTGCTCTGTATAGATACAATGCAATATATTAGTATACATTTGAATGATGTCGTATTGTTAGTGAACACATGCGTAAACACATACAGTAAACACATACACACACATATATATATGTGCATACAAATGTGTACACACATGCGTAAACATGTACACACATGTACACTTGTGCATACCGAAAACCCACATATATAGTGATCAATTTGCTGTTATACTCATAATACTGATCCCAGAGTGTAACCAACTAAAACTAATGAAAGTATGTGGATGGTCACATACCTTGTATATTGGGTGGTTACGATGAATATTTAGTTGTGGCAGTCGAATTCAACAGTATTGTGAAACAAATTCAAGCTGACATAGCACTTATTATACATTATTCAATCGACATGTCCTATATTTTTGTACACGTTACAAGCAAGGTCACATTTGTACACAAAACACTTTATAGACTATTTGGGGACATATGGAAGTGTCAGCAAGTCAAAGCGCAAGTTGGGGCTACCTTCTTTTGACTACGGAAAATATTGAAAGTATTCAAATTGGTATTGAATTTTAGAGGTCAAAATTAAATTTATGGGCCAACTTATTCTGGCAACGTGATTACGTGATCGTCAAAACAGCGATACAACGGGGAATATATTACAGATCACTACATTATATATGTTGTCATTCACAGACCCATCACTCATGGTCACCACAGTGTAGTGTTTTAACGTGTAAAGGCAGCACCCATCTAGTGAGATTCCCGACAAATACTGAAGTACGCCAGAAATGGGTCACAAAGCTACGAAAGAATGACGATTGTTTCCGAAAACTACTAGCTTTTCCAAAATATTTCAGTAATAGACGATGGATATGTGTATCTCACTTCCGATCTTATATGGGGAAGCGTACCCTACGTGGTGTAATCAAGCTCCAAAAAGAATGCGTTACCTCAACTAAATTTATCAGCTAACTGAGGCAACATCAATGAGCATACCAATGAAGCTGCGAATTCGACGATAACTCAACTACGTCCCGCTTATGGTCACACCCTTCAAACTTTAGGGGATGTTGTAAGATGGTTTGGTGCATACTATGCCAATACGAGCTGGAAACTGATACATGACAGCGAGGTCCAGTTGAGCTTTGGTCGAATTTTATTTAAAGGAAATCCTATGACAGCACCTCTGTATATCGAAAGTGTGGTCATCGTAAATGAGGAACCACTACAAGTAAGATATTGTAAAAGCAGAAAAACCAACATCGAGCAGGACAGCAACTATAATGAGGATACGTACATGGAAAGTACCACTGAATTTCATGCCAAAATTGTGGTAAGAATAACTTTTCGTACTTTTGAAGTACCTATCGAGGTTTTCGATGTTAGGTTAAATTCATAAGTAAACTCTATACTTGTGAAATAATCTTATTCTAATTTATAGCCTTAAATAAACACACAATGTCTCATCTGTGTGCATGTGCGCATGAGTATGATTTATGTGTACACACACATGCTTTTGTACTATGTGTTTAATATGTGCTGTATGCCCCGCATGTTTGCCCTTGCTATTGTCTCCATAGATGCAGTGCAACACCGGTTTTGAACCGAAAAACCCCACCGATTCAAATACAACGTCGGACCTCACCTATGGAGACAATAGCAAGGAAAAACATGCACAACATGCAGCAGGAATTAAATATATGGCACAAAAGCACGTGTGTGTACACATAAATCATAGTTGGCACATACTGTTACACAAACTATACAAACGCATACTGATCGTAAATATTTTGTGTAAATCACTCAAATAAAAATTGAAATTTATTGATGATACCCGTTGTTGAATATTAGTTGATCTTTGAGGACATTAGTTAGGATGTTGGATGATGTGTGTACGAATATTTATACCCGACATATGATACAATACAGTCGTTTTTATAATGATATGAAAATGTTTATAATATATATATATATATATATATATATATATAT
>NW_014040209.1:0-2258 GCF_001186125.1 Sphaeroforma arctica JP610 | reverse complement strand
TATAATATTATACTTTTTTATTCATTTTTTTAATAATTTTTACATAGTTTCATCGATTAGGGTTTTAGGGTTTTAGGGTATTTTGATGTAGAGCATCGTTTTCGACGACGGAAACGATTGTACCTTGATTAATCAAGCCTATCACTGTCACTTTTATTTTTATGTGATTGTCGTCGTTAGCGGATACATAGAGCATTTTACGCGCTGCCTCTCCAATCTGTAGATGTTCATTTATATTCGTAATGGAGTCTCAAGACACAGATCCTATGCACCCCACACGTGTATACCAGTCGAAGCAATCAGCTACATGGTATCGCCGATTACCTTTACACACATCTACAGCAACGTATTAGTCTTTGGGCAGACTGACTATATTAGCATCCGTACATATTAGTCAGAAAGATTGACTCGTAAATGTATCCATCAGACTCGGATCGTAATTCCTGTCAATAGGAGGATATCGCAATATGGCCTGCCATATCTCTGGACGATTGTTGAGAATATTGAGCATTTCTGGTGTATATGGTCTCCACTTTGGAAAAAGATTACGTCTACTGGCCATGTTATTTACTTGTCCTACTTGTTCGTTGTGGATAGTTATTGATCTATACCGAGCAAAGCTTTAATGTTGTGGTCTGTTAAAGCTGTAGGCCTGTATACTGTAGTATGTAAATATACGAATATATGAATATACATATTATCTCCATGTGATTGGGCGCCAAATAATAAATGTTTAAGAAATATGAAAGCTATCTTACTTAAAATATGTCGACCATTATTAAGAAATCAAATTGAAGCAGAAAACTGGCTTAATTAAGAAATAAGAAGTATGCATTAGGAATTTATTATTAAGAACCACCGCTTTGACACGAATACTATCTTATTCTTAATCAATAATCACGTTAGGAAAGAATTTTGATTAAGTTTTGGATTCTGCCAATTTGAGGTTAAGTATTCGTACAAATTGGGTTCACATTCTTATTTATTATAAAATAATTATGTGCTTTTACAAAATGCAATAAGAAAACGTACAGATCGATACATAATAATGACATGGTAGCTCTGCGGCTACAGTCCTACAGTACTGAAAATGATAATTAAAACGGGACTACGAGTGACACAGCTGATTTTTGATTTTAGTCGGCTGTGAGAATATCTTGACTTCTTGGAGCAGTTGAATACTCTTCTTGTGTTGAGAGTACTTCTTGTGAGAGATTCTCCTTGTTGTTGTGAACTTTTCTCTCTCTCGCTTCTTGTGTTCAACTGTTGTGTGTCTTAGTGTATGTATTTATTTTGCAGTGTGACTGTGTTATGAGACTGTGACTTGTGAGTGTGTGTGTTACTTCTTGTTGTGACGTTGTGTGAGAGAGCCAGGATAAATAAATATCCTTTCAACATATTTATTGTATATAATATTTACTCTCAGAGTCAACGGTTCCTATTCGGCAATAGGCGTTTTTTTTTACCAGTTTTCTTTCATCAGAGATTAATCTGATCTCTCGATCTATTTATTTTGGACTTTTTTGGAGAGTAAAGTGTAAATCACTCAAAAGTGAAAAGTGAGAAAACCAGTCTTAATCACAACCCGAGGTTCGGGTTAAACTTTTCCTCAAGAAACCGTGTGCGCTAAAATGCGCTTCTGAACCCAAACATTCTTGTCATTTTATATTGACTGCTCAAGTCTCATCTCTCAAGTGACTTTAATTTTTTAGTTAAGTCTCACGATAGGCGATCATTAACACAGGAGACAATGTTTTATGAAACCAATACATTTCAAGGGGACTGTCACTTGGAAGATTTGAATCAACGCATGTGAGCTGCGACTGATGTGAAGCATATTAAAAAAAAGCAGTAAGCAACAATATACTACATAATACAATCTCTAGCGGACAAAAATATGATCTAATTTCGATAGGATATATAATAGTAGAGTATAACCCATAGGAACCGTCGGCCATTTTGCCTCGATTCTCCTATTCTCCATAAAAAAAAACTAGAAGGCTATATCAATCTGCGTGCTTTCCAACTCGAAATACTGAATTTTGAAGTATGTATGTCTACTACATAAACCCTAAACCCTATATATATATATACATACATACATACACACAAAAATACATGTATATATATATATATATCTATATATATATATCTATGTCTATATCTATATATATATATATATATATATACATACATATATATAGATATATATGACATATTAACGTTACATATATACATTGATACATAGATACATATAA
>NW_014040210.1:83775-85176 GCF_001186125.1 Sphaeroforma arctica JP610 | reverse complement strand
GTCGTGTGTGTGTGTGTGTGTGTGTGTGTGTGTGTGTGTGTGTGTGTGTGTGTGTGTGTGCAATGTGTCCATCGCCCATGAGCATCATCATCAAATCTGGAAATGAGCAGACTATCATACAATCACATACAAACTCAGTCGCGCTTCGAGCAATATTCTACGTATAGACCATGGAAGCAAGCCAGTTTAGCCGCATGAAATTGGTCCACGCGCGTGAATGGTATCTTGCATTCGCACCTTATTTTTTTCTCCCCTCTAGCACGCAAATCGTCGATCTCCTTCTGCTCCCAGAGCGTCTTATTGGCAACCACATTGTCAAGGCGGTCGTAAGCGTCGGTGAGATTCACACTGACTTCATCGTACTGACGTTGCGAGTATTCGAGTTGGTCTTTTGTCGACTGTAGCTCATTCTCGAGTTTCTTCTTGTCCTCCTCCTAAGCATCCAACAATGTAATAAGATTTCAGGCACGGACGTCATACCTAATAGAGTCAATGCTGGATACCAGTCTCTGCATAGGCTACACCACACACCGCAAAGGACCCAATGAGTGCTTGCGAAATCACATTTAACAAGAAACCCACTGACCGCAGATTCTAACATAGTCCTTGGTTGATTTGGAAGACGGTGATTCTTACCGCTTTACTGAGTTCTGCAGCGTACCGATCCTCCATCTCCGATCCTGTTGGACTAAAAGTGGACACGTCTGTATTGCGGAAGCATGTTAGGTGCAAGAGTAGTCAGCAGATGATTATATAACTAAAGACAAAAGGACGGTGACTAGCCTTTGTATTCCAAAAGCATGGTAGGTGCAAGAGTAGTCAGCAGATGATTATATAACTAAAGACAAAAGGACGGTGACGAGCTTTGTATTCCAAAAGCATGGTAGGTGCAAGAGTAGTCAGCAGATGATTATATAACTAAAGACGAAAGGACGGTGACGAGCCTTTGTATTCCAAAAGCATGGTAGGTGCAAGAGTAGTCAGCAGATGATTATATAACTAAAGACAAAGGACGGTGACGAGCCTTTGTATTCCAAAAGCATGGCAGGTACAAGAGTAGTCAGCAGATGACTATATAATTAAAGACGAAAGGACGGTGACGAGCCTTTGTATTCCAAAAGCATGGTAGGTGCAAGAGTAGTCAGCAGATGATTATATATAACTAAAGACAAAAGGACGGTGACGAGCCTTTGTATTTCAAAACATGGTAGGTGCAAGAGTAGTCAGCAGATGATTATATAACTAAAGACAAAAGGACGGTGAAGAGCCTTTGTATTCCAAAAGCATGGCAGGTACAAGAGTAGTCAGCAGATGACTATATAATTAAAGACGAAAGGACGGTGACGAGCCTTTGTATTCCAAAAGCATGGTAGGTGCAAGAGTAGTCAGCAGATGATTATA
>NW_014040210.1:77520-83755 GCF_001186125.1 Sphaeroforma arctica JP610 | reverse complement strand
TATATATATATATATATATATATATATATATATATATATATATATATATATATATATTATATATATATATAGCCAGTACGGCAATAGTAATACTCCCAATACTGATGCCATGCTTAAAATAAAATATTTGGAAAATTCATCAAGGTACTGTCATTGTATCATTATAGTTGCTTGCTTGAGGTAAACATGAAGCAAACTGTCAGAGCCAAAATAACAATTCAAAATGTTATAAAGCTCGGTCAACCTACCAGCTGTATACGCGATTGAAGCTGTCATGAGAGTTCGTCAGCTTGAACGAGGAAATGGCCTCGCACACCCGATCCTGCAAAAATTAGCGAATTCAAGGATTTAACTCTCTCTATGTTGTCGACCATCACATATATACTCCTGCACATAGAGGTACAAGCACGGTAGACACGGTTCTTACCGGACCTTAAGGTTGGCATGCGTAGGCAAATTCGCGTCAGATATACGAAAGGAATAACAAGAAGAGACAGATACGTCACAGACGGACATACGAAAGGAATAGCAAGAAGAGACAGATACGTCACAGACGGACATACGAAAGGAATAGCAAGAAGAGACAGATACGTCACAGATGATAAAAAATGCATCATGCAAAGAATACCACACCTTCAAGGCCAACAAGTCGTCTCGCTCCTGTTCCTCCAACTCCTTTCCCACAGCCGCCAAGATAACATGGTTGATGCGATGGATACTCTTCAGCAACACATCAGCAGTGGTAGTGGGCTCGTGTGCGTTGTGTTGCAAAGTCTGGAGCACCGTCGTCAGTACACGCATGGACTCGGTGTGTATCCTGTGTATGGGGATTAAGAAATGTAATATAAGGCCCTACGTGAGGATGACTTTTGAAAGCGTGCCTGAGTTATAATGTTAGTTCATTTGACCTTGTACACTCACGTGCGTTGTACTACAGATCCTCCAGCGCACAGGCTGGTGTATATAACTTATTACTTAATGCGCAGATAGACAACAAAGCCCACGGATCTTTTTGTGACTGAAAGGAGAACAACGATACGAGGTGCCCACGCACATCTGTAACCGCATATATACGCTACATGAATTATCATACCTTTGAATTGGGGGCAGTGGTGGTTTGGACATCCCGGTTTCTCTGTGGAAGGATACCTGGAGTATAGCATATGAAGTGCACGATGGAATATGAGGCGCGTGGCAGATGAGTTTGGAAGTATAGACAGACGGCGAATGAAACATTTCGGCGTGGCAAACATTCGATGCTCGGAAGAGCTGATACATGAGTGTCCAAATCCGACCAGTTACAAGTATGCGGGACTACTTGGGTGTTCTATGGAAAGCTGGTTGGGATGTCATCGATACCCAACCGAACACCAAGAGAAGTATAAACAGGCATCAGATAACACAAGGGCAATCCTATTCGCCTACACGTAGCACGGGCAAACGCAAGGAATACCGCCATTAGCGCATTCAACGGATAGTCAAGGTGTTCTGGACGCACAGCACAGCACAAAGGAACACGTGTGAAGACAATATAGGCGAATGCTCAACTAGTCCGCTACCTCGGCAATAATGTGGTAGTTCAATAGCGAGTGAGCAGGACATCTATAGTCCGTACTGTCGCAAGTATGCGGGACTATTTGAGTGTTTCTATGGTAAGCTGGTTGGGATGTCATAGATACCCAGCCTGACACCAAGAGAAGTAACAGGCATCGGCCAGCACAAAGACAATACAATCCACATTACGGACGCAGACGCCACCAAACCCATTAACCAACGTGCATCATCTGCAATCCTTACGTGCTTGTGACTTTCGAGCTCAGCGCACATTATCTCTAGGTAGTCGCATTGGGTATCCAGTATCTGCTGCAGTCGCATATCCGCAATCAAATCCTCATCTGCGCTATCCGATACTTTGGTACCCTTCGTGCTGCTGCTAGGTGAGTCTCGTGGTGTGCGCATGTATGTGGCGACAGCCTGGTTTTTCCTATTGTCTCTATTGGAGGTTCTATACTTCATCGTACCGCTGCTACTGAGTGTGCTTTGGGGCAGTCGCCTATCCGTGTCTTCCCCACTGGTACGACCATCGAATGCATTGGTGTGATGTGTGCGGTTATGTTGCCCACTGTTCCCACAGACACCATTAAACGTATTGATATGTGAAGTGCTGTGGCTGCTATAAGAGTCGTAGTTTTTTAGTAATCCTAAGTCTAGATGGAGACTTGTCTTAGACGAGGGTAATTGCGGTGTGCACGCTGTCCCGTTTGGTTGTGTTAGTCTATGCATACCTAATATATCCTTAAGTGGATGTGTGGAGAGTGGGGGGTTATGCACATGTGTCTGTGTCTGTATGTGTATGTCTGTGGGGTTTGCGTTCGGTCGCTGTTCAGCGCTCATATCTGTCTTATGTATGTGTGTGTGTGTGGGTCTAGAGCCCTTATGTTCCTGATTCGCGCTATCAGGTACGCTGCTGCGAGCTCGCATATTTTTCCTTGTCTCTGAGACACTGCATGCTTCATCAGCTGGTATCAGTGGTGCGGTGGACTTCATAGCGGTTACACGTAGGCCGTCATCATTTGCTGATGGATCTGCCCGAGGGAAGAGGGACAAGGAGACGGGCTTTAAGAAAGTAAAGCTAACGAGACTCAATACCATGAGTGTCTAGTACCTCGTCGAAGAACACGACTATTGACAAATATTATAAACACATAATCACGATATTGAGACGGTCGAACGGTGCCTGATGGCTTCATTTTCCCGCAAAAACTGACAGCGTGAAAGATTGAACTACTATCGAGAAAATAAGATGAACTATATCAGAGTGCTGTTTCCGACATGCATTTTAGGCCGATCACATATACTGACTGAATACGAAACTCGGAATGCGAGACTCGATTACGAACACGTGACTAACAAATAGGAGGCTCAGATGCAATCCTGCCGTACAGCAACCTTATAAGTATACGCAATACCGCCAACAACCGCAGCTGGACGAATTTTCACACCGCTGACGATACACATTGAATTATACAAATTATTAGTGTATATATAAACGCTCCATGTAAAACACAATACGCAAACTGGTTCACAGAGGAACATACCCATAGCACAATGTATCCCGAAGTCTTTCCGAGTTCCTTCGGTGTTCGCCTCGTTTCTAACACTAAATCTGAGCAAGCTCTCTACCGCTGTAGTTGGCACACACGATCTGCTGGTACCGTCGTCGATTTCGCGAGAAGTCTCTTTGCGCGAGTCGCATGTTTGACTTTTACGGTCACTTTCAGACTCAAAAGAAGTAAACGTCATGTTCCTATCCAGCTCGCAAGCCTCGTCTATAAGAACACCACCGCCTTCAACACACGCATCCCCCGGTAGCTCACCTTCAGACTCGCCGGCATCGCTCCAAAGGTGTTCGAAATCGAAGGCAGCGCCGCTGTAGTCGTCCTCACTATTGTAGTAAGATCCACAACTCCGCGCACGCGTGTTCACATCCACATCCGCCGTTTGGTGATAAACCGATACCACGCCTCCGCGTGGTGTATGCTGACGATCTGCGCTACTGCTAGTGCGTTCACTTTCACTACTTTTACGACCTGTGAGCTCTGTCTCGCCGGCATGGCTCTCGTCGTGGGGTGTTGTGGTGTGTGTAGTCGCCCCACTACTACTATTTCTGTGTGATGTGCCGTTGTGGTCTCCACGCCAATGCATATCACCCTGTACCGTGTTCAGCTCATCCTCTACTTCGCCCGTACATGCACTACTACGCTGAGTTGTATCGCCACAACTCTCACCGTCTTCCAGTCCTACAGTCGCCGATGAATGTGCATACAGAGCATCGTGCCTAATATCACAGCCAGCCACGCTCGCTGCACCATCCTCTCCACACACCGCAGTATGTTCTGAAACGTACGCTTGCTGGTTCTCATAACTGCTTCCATCCGGGAGTGTCACAGCCATGGGCATTTGCACACCTGTCTGATGATCAGGCTTGTCACGCTGCAAGGCCCCGTGTTCTACTGACTCCGCAGACTCATCCCTACAAACACTAGCATCGAGTTGTGCGACATCTGACGGTGATTGAATCTCTCCAGACGATGGATCGGACTGCTGCGCATGCGATGGGCGTTGAAGTAGTTCTGATGTTGTTGCTGTTCCTAACTCGGGCACCCCTGTCTCCTGTCCTTGTAACTCGCCCGGTGATGTGACCATCTGTGCATCCTCATCGTAGAGACTCTGGGACTTTACACTTGTACTATCGGTAATCACACAATACACAGACTGATCGTCAACGGTACAATCACCTGCTGTTGACTCAGATGCCCTACTGTCTGCAAATTTCTTCCCTACATGACTGTGCAATGGTGGTGTATCATTTGCATCAACCTCACTTGTCTGCTCTGAGACTTCTCGCCCGTGTTCTTCAACTCGCCTAATACTAACTGCGGCCGCTTGATGTTCGTGCACACACCAATTCTCTTGTCCACGACTACGTGTGTGCGAATCTGTAGGACCATTTTGTCCACAAACTGGTTCACCTTCCTGTACCACCTCAGGTCCGGTGCCGAGCCCATCCCCAGTAAGCCCTCCATCGTTTACCTCGCAACTATCCAGACTATCATCATCATTAGATCTCCGTTGGCTAACTATTCCTCTCCATTCTTGTACAGATTTTCGGTTCTGCTGTACGTCCGCAAGTGGCAAATCGCCCAAACTGAGAGTATGTCCTACTTTTTGCGCTGTGTTGTTCTTGCCGTCGGCATTGGTGTTAGAGATATACGCTAAATCCAGTTCATCTGCGTGTTGCTTCTCTCTCACAACACGTTCCTCTTCCATCTCTGTGAGGTGCCAAGAATGACATGAATAATTGGGGGGTGAGGGGGGGTGAGGAATTGGCGTTAAATATGTTCAAACCCTAATGGACCGCTGTATGGCATTCACAATAAGACATAAGATGAACTCGGAAAGCAGCTGTGGCCTCCGTTCGGGCTGAAGCACATGACAGTGACATATATCGAGAGCTACAGTTTTGGAGGTGCAAAATAAAAATCATTGGCGTTAAATATGCTCAAACCCTAATGGACCGCTGTATGGCATTCACAATAAGACATAAGATGAATTGGAAAACAGCTGTGGCCTCCGTTCGGGCTGAAGCACATGACAGTGACATATATCGAGAGCTACAGTTTTGGAGGTGCAAAATAAAAATTTCACTGATCCCAGAATAATTGAGATAACAAACTCGTTCATCTGTACTCACCGGCCAGCATTGCATATCTAACTTTGTACAGTACCAATTAGACGGCTGCTACATGGAATCGCAGACGCAAACCGCAACTAGAAACAAATTCACCCCAATAAGTACCTAGCAAGCGTTCTTTCAGCGTTTCATTTATGCACTCGGTATCCGCCATCGCCTCCTCTACTTGGCGGGTATACTTTGCTTGTTCACTCAGTTCGTCCTCAAAAACACTATTAGCCGTCTTGAGTTTCCTTATCTCCAACTTCAACGTGCGTTGCTTGCTTGCACTGGCAGCCAGTTGTTCTTTTAGATCCCGGGTAAGCGACCTCTCACGTTCTAGCCGGCACTCTACGTCTTGAGTCTTCTCGTGGGCCAGAGCAAGTGTCTCCCTGTTCAGGTTTAGAGTATACGCCATTATTCAATTGCAGATGAAATTAAATAGAACACCATGGACACTCAAGTCTATTTTAGAACACGCAAATCTATTTAGATAATACTGCTTAGTTGCAATAATATATTCGAGTGCAGTATTTGAAGTTGCAGCCACGTGTGACAAGAGATAATCGTCCTCTCCGTTCAGGTCAGTGACGATGGCGATGACAAATACCCACTTCTGATGACATTACTCCGTCGCAAACATAGTTGTGCACATAGTTGAGAGCAAGACTGTCTGCGCAGCCACAGACACGATTGAAACGATAAAAGGCCACTAACTCGAGCCACATGGGTATACAGTTCCGCTGAAATATAAACAGAAATGAACAGAACTTCCAACTCTCACGTAGAAACGCTTTGCACAATTGAAGGTGAGCAAACTCATTGAAGCGGCATACAACATACTCGTGCTTGCGCTGTAGGACGGCGATACGTCCATGCAGCTCTTTGACTGCAGTTTTCCTGTCCTCCTCCATTTGCTGCACCGCCGCATCGTGTATTTCATTGAGCTTTCTGAGAAATCAATGTAGTGGAGTTTTAATTTCTAGATATGCGTATGTATGC
>NW_014040210.1:71861-76324 GCF_001186125.1 Sphaeroforma arctica JP610 | reverse complement strand
TCAGCAAATGATCATAGAACTAAAGACGAAATGACGATGACAAGCCTTTGTATTACAAAAGCGCGGTAGGTGCAAGAGTAGTCAGCAGACGTTTATGTGTTCTCGACTAAGCCTGCATATCCCTTTGCGTAGTGAGATATACAAACGTGTCAGGACTGCAACATGCACGTACTGTACACTTTATTTGAAACACAGAGATATATCGGTTGTTTATTATAAGACTTTATCCAGACCTAATTATATACATCTCACCCACCTATATCAGCAGATGAGCCCCTTCTCAGATCTTTGCGTGGTCCTGCCATCGTTCAATCTTCTTATACAGTGCCGCTATGGTTCACCATCTCACAGGGAAGCGAATGTTGGGCCGCGAATGCGATAAGATGGAATGAACTGTATAGTATCCAGGGGCAAGAGGCGGGGGTATGTTCGTGGTATAACCCTTTGTGTATGTCGTACCACGGATTATATGTGCACACAATGCGGGTGTAGCTATGTAGCTATACAGTAACGAATAGGTTATTGTAAGCGATGTGTAGGTTCGGTGACAGTTTTTAAATACTATTTTTATGTAAATACTGACGACTGATGACAACGCTGATATCAAGAGACCTAAAAAACAAGGTCTCTTGGCTGATATTGTTGAACGGTGTAAGTTATTTTATTATAAATTTTATAAAACGGATAGACTATCGTGTGTAAAGTTACGTTTCGATTGGTTTAAACATCAGTTGCGATACGATTGTAGGGTTTTAAGCCAATCTAATTCCGGGTTGTAGGGTTTAGGGTTCATTGCAGATTGTAGGGTTTTAAGTTTGATTCCATCCAATAGCTGTGTATTATGTACATAAACATGTACATTTTGTATTTGTTGCACAAGAAAAAGGAATTCAGTACGTATGACGGAAGTATGTATTGTCGCATATTAAAATGCAAAATAATACACGCCGCACTGACAGCATATTCGAAAGAGAGACAATCAGCTGACGTCTATTCCATGCACATTGTGACGCGCTTGTACGTTGTAAAGCACAACATATAGCTTCAAAAGGGACCGTTTACCTATTCTGACAGCACAAGTGGAACATCACGATGGCTACATTCATTTCATTATTGTTTATCATCTTGATTCCAGCGCATGTAAAGTGCACAGCGATCCCGACAAATACAATGCCCATTTCTATGTAGTATCCGTGTACATCGCACATTATTCGTTTAACGGGAGCACGCTACCTACTCAAAATTCAAATCAATGAAGACTTCGGGTATATGGAACGCAGCTAGATCTTTCATAGTAGGGCTGTAGGGTCGCTTGCATAGTCGAAGCCGAAAATACTAATATTCCAACTATTCCCGGCTTGTGGTATTTCCTCAGATACATTGAAAGTATTCAAACGGAAGAAAATGTGCGACTATAGTTACCTTCATCCATATCAACTTTCAATTCGGCACCGGCAGTATACTTCCATTTTTTGTAAATTGCATTAGTGTACAGCCACTCCGCATTGGGTACGAGTTTTAATTAACGTAGAGGGTGTTAAAGTGTAAGTGACAAAACTATTCTTATCTATGACGAGCGAAAGACGAGAATTGCTTTCGGTTTTTTGAAACAATCAGCGTATGTTCTTATCTATACAAAAAGATCATGCCTTGTATCTATATCATCACATCTCGACATTCTTTATAGTTTTAATATAAAAGATGAACACAGTCGGAGATGTAGAACAGGTAGAGTGAATGGAAGAAATTTGGAGTAGGAGAAGTACGCTTTCTTGGCTGTATACCATAGTGACGATCTGTGGCTTTTCTATAGAAATCAACTAAACATATTCTTCAATTAATTTACACTATCTCGTACATAGCAGTATTTGCATGTTTTTTTTATACAATCTGCATGTCATTAGAGTAGTAAGGAAATAAATGAAACATCAGCAGGCATAAGCACAACACTATAATTACCTTGGTCTACGGTGTATGATAAAACAACATTCTCATGCCATCACAAAGTATATTTATACTGGGGTTGGTATTGTTCTCTTCCGTTTGAGATAGAAATAAATTCATCGAACGTACGTATGCAGCTCGGACCGTGCCTGCTTATGCTTGTGGCCATATATATTATAAGACCCTACAAAAAACTAATATTGTAGAATGTATATCAGCTTAATTTCAACTATAGATTTGTCATGACTGCGTGTGAGTGTTTACGTCCAGTGGTGAACGATGATGGACTGCAATGGCACAGTTAGTAATGTACATACAGCTCGTTCTGATTCTACTATGATTACCTGGGTCTCTTTGGGAATGGTAGATGCTTTTGTAAGACTTCCCAGTTATGTGTAGCCAACTTATCGACAGGTGCTATAACAACAAATAAACAAATTCAAACGAAATGGGTATTCTTATTGACATAAATGTGCGAACTTCTATGCCCATGTGCAAATGAAATAATTCACCTCATCGATATATAGATGCAAACTCGTGCGCCAGCGTTGTTAATAGTGCAAGACTGTAAGGTTTACTCGTAACCGTACATGTCTGGACACCGACTTCCTATGTAGTTCCTACTTTGAAGCAACATTTGCCATGTGGACTATCACTGATAATTAGGAAACAACAGTCAATTGGTGGAGAAGCTCTACGCGCGGAGTCGGTGCCGTGCGCACTTTTATGATAAAGGTAAAATGCCACAGATGGTGTTTTGAATTGCAATTATCACAATTTTGTACATCTGCGCACAACTATTTAAATATAATGGCTAATGTATCACATAGTTATCCAAAGCAATGTATGCAGTTGTAGTATCTTGCTAATACTTATACGTCTACCCTTCTTGTTAAATCCATTCTCCGATCAGATTGTATAGTTGTAGGTATGTTAAGAATTAAGTCGTCGTGTTGGTTCGAACGCTCACAATATCAGTCGAGTGACCCTATTTTTAACGCCACGTTCGAATGTCTTTTACCCGGACTGCTGCAATCTAAGACGGGCCCACAACTACACTCATGCTGTTTATGATATTATACATTTCTTGATATAGCATGGTCAATTCACTTGATGGGCATCTAGTTCTTCTCTCGAGTGTACATCGTGATTCTTAATCGCGTGGATTATCCTCTTGTTTACCACTGACTTCGGATCACTGGCGGTCTATTGGTATCCATATGCATGAGAAGAATAGAAGGCCACGGTATACACATAACTTATCGAGATATGCATCCATCCGTCTTCTCAGAAGTTTCTTAGTAGTGTGATTGGGATTATACATCAGTGTTCGTCTGCCAATGCATCATATCGCGCGCATTCAGTCTGCGCTATGCGCGTATGTGCAAGGTGCCACTTTGCGCTGTTTAAAAGGCACGGTGTGGTGCTGCTATATACAGTCACGTCGCTCTACGGGTACCGTTGGCTTGTATTCTGAGGAGTTTTAAATGACCTCTAGTGTGACAGATTAAATTCCTACACGCTTATAGGGACTTAGACGTATGTACACGTGCGAGTTCAGCGTGTAGATTAATGTGTGTACAGTGTTGTTGACCTTTTCTCAGGTACGCGACCAACATTTAGATCAGGTGATCTGTTTGGATAAGTCATGTTCGCAAACACACGCTAAAACACGCCTCAAAAAGCGTTAGCAAACATTCAATCAGCCCAGCGACGCTTGACAGGCAACCGTGCCCATACACTATCAATATCAAATAATATATCATATTAACCAGGGTTAGCTAGTCATTTTATTGCCCGAGTCCGGGCCCACCAAAGCCCAAAAAAAAATGTTTGGTGTACAAAGGTGGCCATCACAATATCGAATAGACTTAAGAGTTACTTCTTAAGCTGAAGACTTCAGCGCGTACCATCAATGACGATCTGTAGATGTGAAGTATGATATAGACTACCCATAGCCCACACGCCTCGCAGCCGTCGGTTGACTGTAATCTCTACTGTACTGTACATACCATGACTCCTATGTATTGCGATGGTCACCCGTTATAAACGGCTACCAATCGACTGGGTTTGCATATACACAGGCACTGAGTAAGATGGCCCGAAAGAAGCCGTTCAGCGGAAAGCAAAAGAAAGTACAGTTGCAAGAGAAGAAGGAGAAGCAACGCGCAAGTGCCATGTATGTGCGTGGATGTGTATGTAGGCGTGTGTGCAGAGGGTATGTGTACGTGTGTGTGTGGACTACTTTATGTGTACTTGTGTGTGTGTGTGGAGGGCTTTATGTGTACTTGTGTACGTGCATGTATATTAGACGTGAGACATCCATGTGTGTTCATGTAGTGATCACCTGTCTCTGCCCCGGTGGGTGTGAAATCACTTCTTATTTGCACACGGGCAGATGAAGAATGGCAGGCATGTGCGTAGATATGCGTTGAGTAAGGGGCATGCGTACAAATGTGTGCCTGTGCATCAGTGTGCTGTATGTTTGTGCATGAGTGGGCGCAATGTATATACATATT